>NW_027069743.1:261767-373159 GCF_002906115.3 Quercus suber
TTTTTTTTTTTTCCCAAAAAATTGTTCTTTTGGATTATATTAAAAGTGGTTAGTATGATGTAGTTTTATAAGTAGAGAAATAAAGCTTCTTTCTTTGTGTAGTTGATTTAATGTATTTGATGGTTGTGCTTGATTTTCAGGTATTATTTATTTGTTAGATTTTTTTTTTCTTTCTTTTTCGGCTATTCATGTTAAAGATGGTTTCTTTTAGATGCATTTAAGTTTGCAATATGTGTTGGCTTACTTGGAATTTTCACAATTTGTTTCATTCCTTGTAATAATTTCTTTTCATGGTGCAGTGATGGATGTGATGCTTTTGTTCCATTGTTTTTGCTAAAGGAATTGATTTTAATAAATAGTTTCTTCTTAAGAGTCTCCTATGAGGTATTCAATCTATCTTTTTGTCATTTTCTTAGTTTAAGTCTTTGGTTGATTTATTATGGAAAATTATGATATTTTGATAATTGGAATAAAGCCTACTTGAGTGTGTATGTGTTTATGGCTGAGGACTAGCAGGTGCTGGACATTTTTGTTTTTTGTTTTTTGTTTTAGTTTTCTTATAGGTGGGGGGAAGGGTATTTGTTTTTTTGTTTTTTAGAGGAGAATTGTACAAGTGTGTTTACAAGAAGACTTTTAGAAGCATGGTAAGTTCATTTTGTGTGTGAAGGTTGTTGACACCAATCCCATACTTTGTATTGCTTTTGTTGAGTTTACTGATTTAAATTTTGAGATTCACCATGGGGGAAGGTTCAGGATTCTTAATGAGACAAGGTTAGCTTTGTGCTCTATGTCATTTTTAGGGGGATTAATATTTTGATGGTTATGTATATATTTTTTTGTATGTTATAAACTTATAATGTAGGATACATTGTCTACCAATGGTCAAAAGACACCTACAAGTACAGCAAGTGTTGGAGATGGAATTGCTGCTACTACAAGTGTTGTTTTTATAACTGAAACTACTACAAAGGTTGGAGAAGCAAGGGTTGCTGCTACAAGTGTTGGAGATTCAATAACTACTGTTGCAAGTGCTGAAGATTCAAATTCAAAGGATGCAGGCCAAGAAGAAGAACAAACCTTGGAGGATTTGAGAACATATAACTAGGCATTAACAATAATCTATTTTATGTAATCCACATACAATTGGTGGTGATGATTTTGGAGCTTTAGGTGATATAGATTACATACACACAAATAATTATGGAATTCTTTTTTGTCCTTAATATAATTTTGCAGCTTTAGGTGATAATTCTCATCTATTTATCCTAAATAAAGTTGCATTTTTATAGATTGCATATTTAGGTGATATACATGACTATGTTGCTACATCAATAGCATGGAAACTCTTATGGAAATACCTATTCTGTCAAACTTGAAAATATGTCATTGCAAAATGAAATACCTATTTTGTCAAAGCTTGAGTAAGATTTTTTTTTTTTTCCTGTACACAGTTCTGGAATTTAGATTATATATATTGTGTCGTTGTTGTTTGCCGTAATACCTATAATTTAGATTATATAAAATGCCACAGTGTTGTTTACCTGCTGTAATCAATGGTGTTGTTTGTCTTTGCCACCCAATGATTATCAAAGTTAACATAAAGCTAAATTTCATTGAACTTCATAAACTCAACAAAAGGTTACATTAATCTACAATTGTCTACTAAACCAAAAGCTAACATAAAGATAAATTTTTGATACATCACTATTATTGGCATCGATATTCAAAAAGTTACATCAAGGTAACAACATATAGGCTGCTTTTGTTTTGCCAGCATACATAAACACACCAAAACAAACTACAAAAAATAGCCATGACCCTATTGATGCCTACTTCAGCTTCTTCACAACTATTTTGTATTTATCCATCATTGATTGATACTTCAGAGCT
The DNA here is from genome assembly GCF_002906115.3 of Quercus suber. NCBI lineage: Eukaryota > Viridiplantae > Streptophyta > Magnoliopsida > Fagales > Fagaceae > Quercus > Quercus suber. The sequence continues at coordinate 263,658 of NW_027069743.1, forward strand.
TTAATTTATCCCACTGCTTCATATTTGACATCTTCATCACTTTAATGAAAAATCTTACATAGTTGATGACCCCCTACAATAATTCAACAAGATACAAAAATTTAATAATTAGTATAGCCAACAACAATACTAGATTTTTTTATTTTTTATTTTTTATTTTTTTTTTGGGTAGGTAAATAAAACTCCACTGCAATGTGCTAAGAACCATAAAAATAGCAAACTAATATATAAGAAAGTATAATTATCTAGCAAATATGGTAAGGAATTAAAGGTAAAAATAGTTGAAGTATGGCTAGGTCACTCTTTGTGCTTACTGCCTCAGTTCAGATTGCCATATGCACATGTATGTTAACATGAAGAACAAAATAATAGTTGGGTAAGAAGATTATGCATTTATAGATTTGGAATTTAATTTAGTGAAGTAAATCATGTAGAAAATTTTAATTTGCATTAAAAGGGTAATATCCATTCTTTTCTCAAGTGTTGCTAGTTTTGCTTAAGCTTTACATACCTAGCGCATTTTCATATTTCTCTGTACATGTTCACAAGACAGCACACAAGCTACCATTTTTTTTTTTTGTGAGTTCACACGCATTACATTAAAGAAGCACACACATCCATAGCAAAACCATCACATGAACAGAGATTCACATGCATACACCAACATCAGCAATACACAACACACAACCATAACAAACCCCAAGCCCACATCAGAAAATCCCCATAGAAACAACCAAACACCAAACCCACGGCCAAAATACCAATCCCAAAAATTCCTTATTTTCAAATCTCCACACTTGGACCCAAATATAAAATCCCATTTTTCAATCTCCAAACCCACAGACCAAAAAAAAGGAGGGACCTTTGAGCAGAAAAAAAGAGAGAAGAAAATAAGATAAGAAAAATAAAGAGAGACGGATAGGTTGGAGCTCGTGTGGTGACTTATCAGTGAAGATTGAGGGATGTGAAGAGAGAAACTTGAGAAAAAATTTAGGAAGAAAATTACCTAAGAAAACACAAAATCCATTCTCCACATGATTTGGAATTAAGGGAGAGACCGAATTCAATGTTTTCAATTTGGGGTAATTTTAGTCTTAGGGTTTTTTGGGACTAGCTCTAGGACCGAGGCTAGAAACTAATCTGGGACAGAATAAGCGAGAGAAGGAGAGGAACAAAATATTATATGTGAGGGGAGCAAGAAAGCTTCCAGCATAAGATGGTTTTGCTAGAAAAAGAAGATTTGGAGGTTTTTTGACGAGACAAAGGCCGGTCTCGTTGGAACTTGCAATGTTTGGCAATGTTGTGCCGCCGGAGACACTGCAGTTGGGAAGCGGCTCTCAGGGTTTGGGGCTGAGAGAGAGCAAGGGCTATGGTGGCGTGGGGACTGGGAAGAGAGACAGATTTGATTTTGAAAAAAGGAAAAGTAATTGGTTTTTGGTTTTGCAGAGAGAGTAAAGGCGGGTGTTTGAAATTTTTTCAAGGCCAATTTAGTCCTTCTATTTTAAATAGATCAATACAATATGTGTCTTTTTTAGACTAGGTGTCAATTTCTAATTGGTCTTAGAAACACCACATGTGTGCTGAGTTGGAGTTTCTGAAACACTATATACTTTCTCCTTAATTAGCCAACAGAAGATTGAAGATCGCAAAAAGCTATTCACAGTGATGTTTAGCTTGACACATCTTATCACATCTCAGCAAGTGTATCTCCCTTCCAGAGTGTACGATGTCCCCACTAGAATTAGCTTACCATTCAAGTAAGGTCCTGATAGAAGCTGCTTGGGGGCTTGAAACAACTCATGGCATATCTGGGTATGAGCTATAGTTTTAATCAAAATTATTTGCCTACAATGGAAACAAAAGTTTTCTTTCCTGCCAATAGGCTTCTTCCACAGTTTATCTTTGATCTTTCCAAAAGCTTGTGTGTTGCCATACTAGGCAAGCCAAGATACTTCTTATGGCTCCTTATCTGAGACTCCAATAATCAAAATTTAGATCACGCTTCTTAATCTTTGGCTGAGTGTTGTTTTGCTAAATAATAAGGAAGATTTATCTATTTAAGTAGAGCATTGAATCCCTTTATATAAAGTAGGAACATATAAGGGGATAAGGCGAAGCTTTGTCTAATGTGTCTTGAGTAGTGGATAAAACCTCTCAGTATTCCTAGGGCCGGAGTCAGGATTTTACTTTTGGGGCGAGGCCAAAGCACAGATGATTTTTTTTTTCAATACAAACTGGTATTTTTTTAGTATAAACAAAATATCGACGAGGAAAATGTTAAGGTTGCTATTAATTTTACTAAAAAGAAAATTACATACTAATTTGACAATGAATTGAACATGATCAATGTCACATTAATAACATAATAGATATATAGATAAATAAAATATAAAAACTACTGCCAATTTTACTACAAAATATTTACAAACTAATATAACAATAAGTATGATTGGTGCTACATCAACAACATAATAAATACATTTCTTAATTACATATGTTTTGTGCTTTAATTATTAATACATCAATTTCTAAGACTTATGTAGTAAGATTTATAATAGTTGTGCCACCATTCTAAATAAATTTTTTGACCAATCAATAAAAAAAAAGACAAATTTTTTTTTGAATTATTTGCATTAAAAAAAAATCAAATATTTTACGTAGTTAGATTAATTTGCCATAATTCAAATATAGTCATATCATATTTAACATCTAATTATATATCTAATAATTTGTTGAACTAAAAACCTAATTAGCATTTCGAAGGAAAGAAAAATATCCACACTTTTAACTTTGAGTCTCAAACTACAAACAACCAAAGCCAAACAACTTAACAATTTTGAAGTTTACAAAAAGCCAAAAAGAATACATACGCCACACAGATACACTTGATCTCATTGTGCAGAGTCACAAGAATGAGATGACTTATGTGTTTATTGGCTTTTGTGGCCTTTTTTTTTTTTTTTTTTTTCACATTTTGAGGGAGGCTAAGTATAATTAATTTTAATTTTAAAATTTTATTTATATATATAATTTAAATAAAAATTAAAAATCCTGGCCCCCCTCCCCAACCATAGTGTACTTCCGTCCCGGGCATTCCATTGATAAGAATAGAGTAAGACGCTATGTGGAAATGCACTGCATGACTGAATGTACTCAACTTGAGTGAAATCCTACTAATGACCTCTAAGAAAGACCACTCCACACAGTCACATATCTTTCTCATTTCGAGCTTGGGGACTTTTTCCTTTGTTTCTACTTTGCATCGAGGGTGAGAGCTCAAATGCAATTAGAACATCGTCAATAATGAGGCGACCCGACACAAAAATACTGTAGTTATCATATTGAGTCGATTTGGCATTAAGGAGAAGGAGAAATGGACTAGTGATATGCTTCATGAGGGGTGCTCCCCACCTACTTGTGCTACCCTTTAGGATAGGAGTACTAATAATCTTATAATGTTTAATCTCTATCTATCTTCACTTATTTATATTTTGTGACTTGTAAGTAGCTAGGGGAGGAGGGTTTCAATATATATGGTGATATAGCAAACAAAGTGTAGTGGAGGCTAATCATTTGTTTCCATTTGTCCTAAACTAAGGATGGGATATATGATATCTAATCAATAGCAATAGCATACAAAATAAAGCATAATAAAGGCTAATCACTTGATTGTGCGAGAAAAGTTTGGCAACAAGCAACAAGTATCCTTAAAAAAGTATCTAAATTCTATATTTACACTACTAAATTAACTTTTGACATATACGTAGATTTCAGTTAACTCAATTGATAAAAATTTTTATTGTAAATAAAAGACTTGAGCTCAAAACTTGCCTAGACAAAAAATTATTTAGTATCTTGGCTTGATAATAAGAGCAATGATCATAAAAAGAATGTCATAGATTCAAATCCTAATATAACTATAAATTCTGTTTTTTTTTTTTAAAAAAAAAAATCTTTTGACACATCTAATTTTTAAAAGTTTACATTAGGTAACTTCATTATTCACACTAAATACAATCCTATCAACTATCAAGTCCCATTAACCACTCTTAGACAATATTAGGATCATGCATTTGTAATGGACACACTTTATGGTTCATATTAAATATTACTAATTAAAAATATATTGAATACTACATTATTTAAAAATTTAAATGATGTGATACTTTATACATTGTTATATTAAAAGTTATCTTAATCATAAAATAGACTTCATTTCATGTGAAATGATGAGGATCTTATTCCAGTAAACCAAGGTTACCAAATCAAATTTGAAAAAAAAACTACAAAGTGACTTTTAATTCACCACATTTAGGGTTCATTTAGGAACAACTTATATAGCAGAAACTGAAATTTTTTGGCTGAAAATACTCTAGGAAAAAAGCTAAAAGCTAGCTGAATAGTATAGTGGAACCCATGAATAGTACCAAAAATTGTAATGGAACTCATAAATAGTAGCAAAAATAAATTAAAAACTCTAATAAACTATGGGTTTCATCACTTCCCAAACACACTCTTAACCACTAATTTTAACTTTTATTAATATATATAACTTCCCATTTTTGGAAGCACGCATCATTTTTTAGAATTAGCTCATACTTCTTACAGAGTTGCAACTGCTGCAAAATATCCTATTTTTAAAAGCACCGATTATCTTTTAGAAGAAGCTCAAAGTTTTTTTTTTTTTTTTTTTAAAATTGAAGCTCAAAGTTTTTACAAAGATGTGATAGCTGTGACATGCACATGAATACATGATACTACTACAGCACATCGTATCTGAAATTGAAAAGCATAGACCGTACGTTCTACACGTTATGAATGATGAGTGTGATCCCATTTCCAGAAACCATAGAAAATTTGTCTTTTCCCTAGAAATCACTTATTATTTTCCATCCTATATTAAGGAGAGTAGTCCATCAAATGGTAGTCACCAAACAATGATTTTATTACTTCAACAAGTGCTATGCGTTTCTAGAAAAATATATGTTATGACTGATAAAAATATCCTTTTGTGTTTCATTTTGTACTAGTTTGAAAACAGCATATTTAAATTTTTGAAGAAAATATGTTAAATTATACTTGTATTTTTAAAAAGTGAGAGAAAAGAGATTTTATTTTTGAACAAGTTATACATAGCTAAAAAATAAAAAGTTAGGTTATAAGCTAATCCCAAACATACACTTTATGTTTTATCAATTACAATTTGTCTCCTAAAAAAAAATTACAATTTGTCATGTAATAGATTAAAAAAAATAGTATGTTACGATGGAGCATAAGTGGAATAGTAAAAGTGAAAAGAATATTTTTAAGTTTGTTATGACATACCTCATTGCATATTGCTATCTGATAATGATTTATTAATTTGGAAATAAACTATACTTGAATAACTCTTTGTTAATTCAATTAGTATAATATATTGGTTGAATGATGACAACTGTAGGAGCTGTGTGCAACCAAGAGAAAAGCAATGAGATTATAAATAATTCTTAATTCTTAATTTCTTATGCTTTAGTTTTCTCTATTTATTTATTTATTTATTGAGGGGGCTAAGTATTCTTAACTAGTTACTAGTTAAAGAAAGAGACATATATCAGCTAAGCACTAATCATGCCGAACATTGGTAAGTTGCTATGCTATTGGGGATCAACTCTAAGAACTAGTGCATGTCTTTTGGCAAATGCCAATCAGTACCTCAGCTTATCTTCTAATTATTGCCTTTAACTTCAAATAGTTTTGTTAGAGCTTTGCAGTGATATATTATAAATTTTATTACATAAATTTTGTAAATTAATATGTTAATTTTTAAATAAAATTTTTTACAATTTATTACTACAAATTTTATTATAAAAGTAATTCATACATATATGATATAATTTGTAGTATGGATCCCTATCATCACTTAAAAAAAAAAAAAAAATTAAAAGATTTGTTTATATTATGTTATTGATATGGTACTTTTCACATTCATTGAAATATGAGCTTGTAAATCATCTTCAAATAAAATTGATAATGTTTTTAACATTTTCCTTAGGAGGCAATTATGTAGTTTGTAGTGAGTATTTCAACCAAGTATGTTGAGGGAGAAGCAAATGCTGTACCCCAATTTTTGATACCTGAACTCTATTTTCATATAATCTAGCTTCGAATTTTAAAGGCTTTGTAACTCATACTGCTACTGCTACTGCCACTGTTTACTTTTTAATTTTAGGTTAAATTACAATAAATTATCCTAAACTATCACATTATTTGTAATGAGCCCACAACAATCTTTCGAAATTGAGCAATCAATCCTCTAGTTTCATTCAAACCATTAATCCATTTGATTCTGAATTTCTTCAATTTAACTGAATTTAATAAGGGAAAAGAACTATATGCAATTTTGACTGCAGTTGGGGAATTGATTACTAATTTTAAACTTTAGGGAATACATCATAAATTCATAATTTAGGATTTTTTTTTTTTTTTGGTAATTTAACTCCAATTATAGTATAATTTTTTTTTTTTATATAAAAAAAAGTTTCATTATTGGTTTCTGGATTTTATGAGCACATAAGTTTTCATTCAATTCTTGATTAACAAATTGGGTTAGGAACTTAGGATGAGCCCCAATGTAGAAAAAAATTAACATGAAAATGAAAAGCCATAGAAGATCGTACCTTGCAGAATCAGATTTAAGTCTCTTTCAACTTTTTCTGATTTCACAGAGAGAGAGAGAGAGAGAGAGAGAGACACGAGACACGGACTTCGTCTATGCGATGATGGTGGGGTGTGAGGGTTGAGATCGGAGATGGAGGCTTCGAGGGTGAGGGTCGAGATCGAGCTCTTGAGAGATAGAGGCTGATGGAGGGTGAGGGTTGAGATCGAAGATGGAGGCTTCGAGGGCGAGGGTCGAGATCGGGCTCTTGAGAGATGGAGGCTAATGGAGGGTGAGAGTTGAGATCGAAGAGATGGAGGGTGAGGGTTGAGATTGGAGATGAAGGCTTGGAGGGTTGAGATCGGGCTCTTGAGAGATGGAGGCTGATGTGTGGGAGAGGCTAGGGTTGAAAATGTTTGATCCAATAGTATATATACAAAGCCTAAAGCCGCGTTTTTAACTTATGGCTATAGGCAAAATCTGAGGCTGCGTTTAAGAAACGCGGCCCCATCCCAAACTAAAGCCGCGTTTTAAACACGCGGCTTTAGATAGGCTAGAGCTGCATTTTATAAATGCGGCCACATTTAAGGGAAATAAAAATTTTGTTTGCCAAAAAATAATGAAATACGAAGGTCCTATAGCCATGTGTTTTAAACGTGGCCATAGCTCCACCCCCAAAAATGCGATTGTAGCTGAAAAAAACGCGGCTTTAGACGCGTTCTATGGCCCCGCGTTTAAAACGTGGCTTTAGTCCGTCTGAGGCCGCGTTTTTACAAACGTGGCTTAAAAAAAACGCGGCCTAAGAAGTGTGTTTTGTAGTGAATATTTGTCATTAAAACGATAAGCTTTCTTCATATTAGCTTTCTTCTATCTTTGATTAAAAGTTAAAACCACCATCAACCATAAAGTGATAAACCATAAATCATATTTGAATGTCTTTATTTATTAGGATTGAAATTCTTTATTATTTTGTTTTCAAAAAAATTCTTTATTCTTTATTATTTATTGTTTTTTATAGTTCAATAATTAGTGAGGGGATTTTTTTTTTTTTATATACAAGATAGAAATTCTACTCTAGCCTAGTTTATTTAAGTGTATATGGATGTGAAACTCTTTCCTGGAGACTTGAATCCCGGCCCTTACCTCCAACACCCTACAAGCACTTGTACTTGTGGAGTAACCATCGAACCAAGATTTATATATTCTGTGACTAAATCACATAAATCACATACTATGCATCTCATGGACTTTATGATAATGTCCAAATATTCATGTTACCATTATTTTATATAATAATAAAACAACTTTATTAATTACAATATTAAGTCATACATAGCATAATACAATAGGATTTAAGGGCACTAATCCTAACAATCTCCCACTTGCCCTAAAGATTATTGTGCACTAATATAACTCTCATTCCTTCCAAATGTGACTCAAAGGTCCTTTGGGGCAAGACTTTGGCAAAAGAATCTGCTAGATTATTTGCACTATCTATCTTTGCTACTACTACTACATCTCCTCGAGCAACAATGTCTCGAATGATGTGGTACTTTCTTTTAATGTACTTTCCTTTCTTGTGATTTCTTGGATCTTTGAATTGTGCAACCGCTCCACTATTGTTGCAAAAAAATGTGATAGTTACTTGCTTCATTCTCATAACACCAAGATTATAAAGGAATTTCTTGAGTCAAACAGCTTCCTTTACCGCTTCACAAGCAACAACATATTCAGCTTCCATGGTGGAGTCAGCAATACAAGATTGCTTAATACTCCTCCAACTTATGGCTCCACCTCCCAAGGTGAATACACAACCTGAAGTGGACTTTCAGAAATCAAGATCTGATTGAAAATATGAATCTGTATAGCCAATAGGTATCAAATCCTCACACCAGTAAATAAGTATATAATTTCTCGTTCTTCGTAGATACTTGAGAATATGTTTTACAGCTGGCTAATGTTTTGGTCATGGATTTGATTGATATCGGCTGACCATGCCAACTGAATAGCAGATATTTAGTCTAGTACAAAGCATGGCATACATGAGACTTCTCACTGTAGAAGCATGAGGAACTTGTCTCATCATATTTTCTTCCTCATGAGTCTTAGGCCTTAGGTCATCAGACAAAAGAACTCCATGTCCGAAAGGAAGTAATTCTTTCTTGGGGTTTTGCATGCTAAACCATTCTAAAACCTTATCTATATATCCAGCTTGGGACAAACCTAACATTTTATTCTTGTGATCTCGCCAAAACTTGATCCCTAGAATGAAGCTAGCTTCGCCCATGTCCTTCATATCAAATTGGCTTGACAACCAAACCTTTACTGATGACATTACCCTTACATCATTTCCAATAAGTAGAATATCATCAACATAAAGTACTGAGAACATTACTACTTTATCTTGATGTCTTTTGTACACACATGATTCATCAAGATTTAGTTCAAAACCAAATGACTTGATTGCTTGATCAAATCTGATGTTCCATGACCTAGATGCTTGCTTAAATCCATAAATGGATATTTTCAACTTGTATACCATATGCTCTTGGTTCTTTGCTATGAAACCTTCCGATTGCATCATGTAGATTTCTTCTTCAAGATTGTCATTTAGAAAAGAAGTCTTGACATCCATTTGCCAAATTTCATAATCATAATAAGCAGCAATGGATAATAGAATTCTGATAGATTTAAGTATTGCTACTAGTGAAAAGGTTTCTTCATAATCAATACCTTCTTTTTGTGTATACCCTTCGTCACTAGCCTTACTTTAAAGGTTTCAACATTTCCATCTATCCCTCTCTTCCTCTTGTAAACCCATTTGCAACTAACAAGTTTAATGCCATTAGTCGCCTTTACAAGATCCCAAACTTGATTAGAATACATTGAATCTAATTCAGATTTCATAGCTTTGACCTAATGATGTGCATCTATATCATTCATTGTCTCTTCATAAGTGTAAGGATCAGTTTCAGCCTCTTCTGAGATAGCTTAATAAGTTTCTCCCAAACCTATAAATCTTATAGGTGGCCTAACAATTTTCCCACTACGACGAGGCTCCTGTGTACTAGTCATCTCATGAGTAATATCTTGTGGTATATCCAATACAACCACATCATCCCTAGTTTCATCCATTGATTATTCAATTACAGGTTCATTCATTTTAGCCAAAACAACTCTACTTTTAGGAGTATAATCATTCATATAGTCATTTTCCAAAAATTTGGCATTTGTACTAACAAACACTTTATTATCTTTATAACTATAAAATAAACCTCCAACAGTTCCTTTTGGATACCCTACAAAGAAAACCACTTCTATTTTAGACTGTAACTTGTTAGACTTTCCTTTTAACACATGTACTGGACAACCCCAAATACGGAGATGTCTCATACTAGGCTTACGCCCAATCCACAATGCTACAGGTGTTTTAGGAACAGATTTCGAAGTTACTAAATTCAAAAGATACATTGCACAATTCGAAGGTACTAAATTCAGAAGATACATTGCAGTATTTAAAGAATATCCCCAAAAAGAAATTGGTAGAGTCAAATAACTCATCGTGGATCTAACCATATCTAAAAAAGTCATATTCCTTCTTTCTGCTACACAATTTTGTTGTGGAGTTCCAGGTACAGTCAATTGGGATATAATCTCATTTTCAGTTAAGTAATCCTTGAAATCCCCAAGAAGGTATTCGCCATCTCGATCAGATCGAATGGCCTTTATGCATTTACCTAATTGATTTTCAACTTCAGCCATAAACTCTTTGAACTTTTCAAAGGCTTCAGACTTCCATTTCATTAGGTACACATAACCAAATCTAGAGTAATTATCAATGAAAGTAATGAAATACTCATAGCCACCTCTTGCTTGAGTTGACATAGGACCACATACTTTTGAATGTTCTAAATATTGGACAATTCCTCTTCCAATGACCTTTCTCACCACAATGGAAACACTTTCCTTTGGCGTAGTCCTTCTTTCCCTTGTTGGCAACTCCTAAGGCAATTTGTTTACCATCTTGCTTGGTGAAGTCCTTCTTCTTCTTCTTTTTACCCTTGCCTTTTGACTTAGGTTGAGAAGTAGAAGCTTCAGCCATATTGGCATCAACACTGGATGTACCAAGAATGCCTTCCGCCGCTACCAATTCATTCATTAATTTAGACAATGAATAAATCCTTTTGTTCATATTATAATTAAGTATGAATTCCTTGAATGATTCTGGTAGTGACTGGAGTATCATATCCACTTGGGATTCTCCATCAATATCGGCACCTAAAACTTCTAATGTATTCAAATTAGAGACCATCCTAAGACAATGCTCCCTCACTAAAGTGTCTTAATCCACTTTGGTATTATAAATTTGCCTTATAGTTTCTTGCCTTGTAGAATGGCCTTGCTCACCAAACTTCTCTTTTAGACTTAGCATTATGTCCGAAACTAGTTCTACATCGTGCATTTGATGTTGTAGAACATTTGAGATAGATGCTAGGATATAGTACTTGGCCATCTCATTAGATTTTTGCCAATGATCATATCGCTATTTTTCTTCGGGAGGAGCATCTAATGATGGAAAGTTAGGACATGGTTGAGTAAGCACATATTTGTGCTCTTCAGCAGTAAGAACAATGTCCAAATTTCTTTTCCAGTCAACATAGTTTGATCCAATCAGTTTGTTTTGATTAAGAATAGCAACAAGTGGGCTAAATGATGCCATGATTAAATTTAAAAATAATAAACATGAATATAATAAGTAAACTAGATATTATCAATTTATAATATAAACATATAGTATGGAACCTTAATAAAACCATAATATAAAATATGCAACGACAACCCAATCCCATATTTAATATCCCTCAGCATAAAGTGAACATTGAATACTATGATTGATTAAGAACCATTCTCATTAGGTGAAAACACCATTTTAGTCTCTACATTTTGGGGTCACAGTCAATTTGGTCCCTACATTTTCAAGCCAGTCAATTTGGTTTCTGTTATTTTCAACTCACACTTAATTTGGTCATTACCGTTAACTTACTAACAGAAAATTATTACATGGCAAACAGTGTGCACTGCTGGCACACTTAAATATGTAATTAATGTAATGTAGAAGATTTGGACCAATTAAAAATTGTCACATCAATTAAAAAAAACGCAGTAAGCTGCAACTAAGCTAATCTGAGTTTTCAACCCCAAAAAGATCCCGCTTCACCCATGACTGAAAAAACCTCGTTCATCACTTGTCAATCAAACTCAACCTTCATCTTCATCTTCATTGCTATGTCGCTAGCCACCGACTGACTTTAGAAGTCTGTTTCAGATCAGAGTGGACGTGTGGACATTCAAATCATTTTCCCTTTAGATTTGAAATTTTGCTATGTTGGGTTTATAATTTCACCTAGATCACATCATCCATCACGGTAGTTCTGAAGAGGCTAAGGAGGTGCCATTTTGAAATTTGAAGAGTAACAAACATTTACTACTAAAATCATTTATATATGTTTATCTTATGTCAACATTTCGATACATATATACAAATTTATCATTGTTACTAGATAAATATGAGAATAAGAATGAGATAAACACACAAGTATCGTAGAAAAGAGTCCAAAAAATTATAAACTCATAACATGTAAAAGTCATTTAAAGGTTTATTCCCACATTTTGATACACTAAAAATTCATTAAGTGATCATAGAAAAGTGTCCACAAATAAAACTTTTGAGGGAGTGAGACCTAGAGTTTGTGGAGCGTGATGTGTACCCAGATCTTTTGACAGCGTGGGTGCAGGATGATTCGGAGGCACTGCCGAGTTGTGGAGATATCAGCATCAGTGGCAAGCGGCGTAGAAATGAATATAAAGATGAAGTGGCCAAGAATGGGTTGGTTTAACAGGTAATGGACAAGGTTGTTTAGGTCATGGGAGAAGTGAAATCTGTCTAGGTTGAAAACTTAGATTAGCTGAGTTGGAGCTTACTTTTTTTTTTAATTGACACGGCAATCTTTAATTGGTCCACATCTTTTACATGGCATTAATTACATATTCAAGTGTGCCAGCAGTGCACACCATTTGCCACATATGCATTTTCTATTAGTGAGTTAACAATAGGGACCAAATTGAATGTGAGCTGAAAATAGCAGGGACCAAATTGACTGTCACTAAAATGTAGGAACCAAATTGACTATGACTCCAAAATATAGGGACCAAAATAGTGTTTCGCCTTCTCATTATTAGTGTTATCATGATAACTCTTATCAAACACTAATAATATGATGTTATACATTTAGCCTCTAAATAATAATAGTAAGAACTCAACATAAAGGATACTATAATATTTAGTCTAGTGTATACCATTGTCTAGAATCATGTGTAGCCATAATTCATCTACCTTAACAGGTTTATCTTGTAGTACCATGATTCAAAACACCCTCCACATGGAATGCAAAGCTCAAGGCTAAGACAAGGTGTTTGATCAAACCACTATAAACCAGAAAATTCAATCTTGTAGCACCATGAAATAAATACTCTCTGCATGGAATGCTAAGCTTGAAGCAAAGACAAAGTATATATTTCATACTACTATGAATCGACAATGGAGGCCGTCAGATCCAACACTTGTATCTCTTCCACTAGATATTTTAATTACAAATCATGTGTAATCTAATCACACATAGCCTTGCACTTTATCCATGTGAAAACGCTTAGAAAAATTCAAAATTCACAGTTTTTGATTGATCAAATGTATGTCTTGATCAGTCGAAAAAATTAAAAAAATTCTCACCAAACAATCTGCCTAGCTCGATTAGTACTCGATCATTGCTCAATCGATCGAAAAGAAACATTCAATCGATCCACTAGCGATCGAATATCAATCAAATCAAATCAATTGATCACTGTTTCACTCGATCAATCAAAAGCAATTTTTGATCAATCGAAACTCGTGAAACTAGAATTTCCAGAATTTTTTTGAAGCAATTTTCAACGGTTTTTCATGAACAAACAACCATCATATGAACAAATAGACCGAGATTGATATCAAAACTGAATTCCATTGATGCTATAGCCTTAAAGTTCAATTTAACATACTTAGTATCAAACTTAAATAACATCATAACATCAGTATAAGTTTTTATCAAACAATAATTTCAACAACCATGCAGAAAATGAATTACAAAATCTTCTAACATCATGAAATTATTATCTCTAATTCCAAAACTCATAAAACATGTTATACTAATTCAAAATTGAAGACTGCTCTAATACCAAATGTTGGAAAAACACATGTTTGTATCGCATACAAAATATACGCAGCGGAAAATTAATGGATCTACTTCATTCGCAATTGATAACATGTATTACGTAAATTTCAGAATATAAGTGTTAGGACATATGTGAATCATATTAGGAATATATGTCAATGTAGAATTAGCTAATCTTTTGACAAAATGCACTTTACTTGTAATTTGGTAGATCTAGGATGTGTTTAATACTCCAAGGAACAAGGTTTCAAGTCCAAGTGTTAAAGACATGCAAATCTGTCCAAGAATCAAGTGAAGAAGTGCTGGATTTTAAAACTCGACAGCTTGTTCGACAGATAGCATCATCGAGGTTTAAAAGGAAGCTTTTGCATGATGTTTGAGATTTAAGAAAATCAATTTTTCAGATCTAATTTCACTCCAATCCGTGTATACATGTTTAGGCTTTCTTTTCTCATAACCCTAAACATATATATGGATTATATTAAGGGCCGTCACAGCTGATGCAAGTGAGTGCAACTTGATGCAAAGGTTTTTCACAAGCAAATTGTGACCAGAGACAATTTGCCCTAGTTCATCTTTCTCTTTAAGAAGTTGTTGCGTTTGTACATTGTAGGGTTTTATAACCAAGGAGCTTTGTGATCTTCATCGTGTTGATGAACTGAAGAACTTTGTAGCCAACATCCTTCTCAAGTTGATGGTTAGTCACGTACTTGGATTTGTGCATCAATTGGCTAGTCATGTATTGGGAGTCATGTAATGAAAAGGAGATATTGTCACTACAGAACAAGCCCAATTGGCTATTGGGGTAAGAGTTCAACTGTAGATTAGTATAAGGTACTAGGATTAATTTACTTGTAACAGCTTGTTGTGATAATAGTGGATTCTCGGGAGTGGTAACCTTAAAATCACCTAGTAGAGTTTTTGTCTTGGAGGTTTTCCCCATTTGTAAACAAATCACTGTGTCAACTTTATTTTCCGCTGCATATTAACTTAGTTGCTGATTTGTTTATGCTACCATGCGTATTGCATGTTAATCGGATTAATTAATTAACTTGGCTAATTAATTAGTTAATTCATCACAAGGGGTCAATACATCTTGATCTATCAAGTGGTATCAGAGTAAGTACACTCTGATTAGGGTTAATCTTTGCTGTGTGATCCATTGACCCCTGTTGTCCTAGATAAAGGACGGTCTTTAATTATACCTCCTTTATTTGATGGCACTAACTATGCATACTAGAAAGTATGCATGAGAGCTTTCTTGTAATTACTAGATGAAAAAGTGTGGCAAGTTGTGGAGATAGGCTAGACTAAGGCTAAGGAAGCGCTAGCTGATTAGGATGATGCAAAGATCAAAGTGACTAACTTCAACAGCAGGGCATTAAATGCCTTATTCAGTGTATTCACGAATGAGGAGTTCAAGAAGATGTCTTTCACTGAAACTGCAAAGGAAGAATGGACCATCCTCCAGACAACCTATGAAGGAACCAAGGCTATCAAGGATTCAAAGCTTTAGAGTTTTACCAAGAGCTTTGAAGAGATTAAGATGGAGGACGATAAGTCATTCGATGAGTTCTATGCCAAGCTTAAGGACATAGTGAACTCAGCCTTTAATCTTGGGGAAACCATTCCCGAATCCAAGATTGTTAGAAAGGTGTTCAGATATCTACTTGAGAGATTTCATGCCAAAATCACCGCGATTGAGGAATCAAAGGATATTGACAAAATTCCTTTGACAGAACTAGTTGGAAATCTGCAGACCTATGAGTTGGGTTTGATAATGTAATACCCAAAAAAAAAAATTAAAAGGAAGGTTATTTAAGTAAATTTGTTTATGGGGTCAATTTTATAATTAATATTTCTAGGGGGTTTTTAGAAAATAAGGTTGAAACCCTAGCTATATATAAGCTTATTATATCAACGTATATGGAGAGAAATTTTGAGAGGGGAGACTACCCAAATTACTTCAGTAGTGATAGGTCACAATCTGAATGACCCCTTGTGATTAACCCTAATTAATTAATTTAGCCAAGTAATTAATTAATCAATTAATCATGCAATTTTATGGAAGCACAAACAAATCACCAACAACTAAATATGCAGCGAAAAATAAATAACACGGTGATTTGTTTACGAATGGGGAAAACCCTAATGGCAAAAACCCCACCGGGTGATTTTCAGGTCACCACTCCCGAAACTCCACTATTATCAAATCAAGCGGTTAAAAGTAAAGGAATCCCAAGTACCTTACCAACCTATAGTTGAACCCTTACCCCAATACCCAATTGGACTCGATCTGTAGTGACAGTTCCCTCCTTTGATGCATGGCTCCCAAGTACGTCACTAACCAATGCGCGGATCCAAGTACGCGACTAACCAATGCGCGGATCCAAGTACGCGACTTCAGAACACCAACTGAGGAAGAATGGTTGGCTGCAAAGTTCTTCAGTTCATCCTTTATGATGAATAGCAGGAAGATGCTTGGTTACAAAACCCTATGGTGCAAATACACAGCAACTTCTTGATGGAAGATGAACTAGGTCAAGAACTTCGTCTGTTGATCACAATTTGCTTGAACAGAGATTGCTCAATGATAATGCAACTTGTGTCACACTTGACGGCTCTTAAAATAATCCTTTTATATGTTTAGGGTTAGAAGAAAAGAAGGCCCAAAAACATATTCACGGATCCCAAGAAAATCAGATTGGAATTCTGACTTTTTAATTCTCGACAGATAGCAGGTGTCGAGGTAGCTATCGAGAGGTGTCGAGCTTTAAAAACTTTGCACTTCAACTTGCTTTCTCTTGGACAGACTTGATGACTTCAACACTTGACCTTGAAACATTGTTTCTTGAAGTATTAAAAACACCTAGAACTACCCAATTACAAGCAGAGTGCGTTTTGTCAAAGGATTAGCCAATTTACATAACTAAGTGACATATGTTCTTAAACAAGTTAAAACATATATGTCCTAACAATCTCCCCCTTTGGCAATCCGTGACAAAACCACAACAAACAAATGAGCATATGAGAGAAGTCATAAATCACTCAACTCATATTCACTTGTTGAATACAATAAAATCTATCCTAACACAAACTCTTGAAAAACTTTGCAAGAAGAGAGCTTATGATAAGTAGACTTTGACAACCTGTATTTCTGAAACACTTTAAACAAAACTCATCAAGGCATCTTGTGTGAAACAGAAATAAATAGATTGCATACAAGTATAAAGAACATGTGTATAAAGATAGAAAAGAAACAACACATGAAGAGAGAGGTGAAAGAAACATACATCAACATATATAAGAGATAAGATAAGTACAATGTATGTAAAAATGGTCAAAGGACCTCATATACAAGACCAATGTATCTAAAAGATAAGAAAAAAATACATATAGCCTCACTACATCCCTCAAAAAAAATATGACAACACTCCCCCTATCAAAAATGTCCTATACTAACTCTCCCCCTAAGATGACTACTCTCATAGCCCAAAACTACTCCCCCTTTTTGTCACGAGTGACAAAGGGTAGAGTGTCATGTAGACATCTCATCGGCAGAGCTAGCATCCCCATCATCATCATCATCATCATCCTCATCATCCTCAGAATCTGACGCTGCTGGAGTAGATGGTGAAGGAGTAGCCTCTGGAGCAAATCCACCCATGATCGCCTGCCGTCGTGCAATACGACCCACACGAACATTCACCTGATACAACTCAGCAGAGAGTGTATCAAGACGAGTGTCCATGCGCTGCAGCTGCGCCATAATATCACCAAGGGATACATCGCTCGAAGAGGAAGAAGGAGCAGATGTAGATGGAGCGGATCTGGATGGCGCTGAACGGGAGGGAGGAGTGGCACCTGGCTGTCTCGACCTGAACTGCGCCTCACTACGTTTTACGGTAGCGGCATCTATGGCAGATATGTGTGTGAAGTGGTCGGACACAGGAAAGGGAACAGAAAAATGGCGTAGAATCCGCGTGATAGCAGAAGGAAAGATGAGCTTATCACGGGACGCCGAATCAAGATAGACCTCTATGATAGATCGGATGAAGTGAGAAGGGAAGTCTATGGTAAGATGCTCAAGCAAAGAAAGCAAAAATCGAGCACGAGGCTCTGTGATAGAGTTATAGTGAGAAAGAGGATGGAGAACAAAAGTCATCACCATGTTAATGAATCTAGGACCTTTAGCAAAAGGCCTACATGATGTGAACTGATGCTCACCCCAATCAGCAGGGCGCTCACAAAAAGCAGAGATGAGCTCATCTTTGGACACAGTCCTCAGACGCTCACAAGAGGGGTAATCTGGAAACTCTATCCTAGGTACTCTAAGCACATCCGCAACAAGTTGCGGTGTGACAGGAATGCGCATACCTCGAACGCGAGTAACAAAATGAGGTACTGAAAGATCAATCCCGTGCATGTTGGAGTAGAACTCCTGTATCAGCACGAGAGGGCAAGTGACCGGGATGTCACACAGTGACCCCCATCCCCTACTGTTAATGACAGAGGGAAGGTCAGTATCGGCGAAGTCCGCCAGAATAACGTGGCGTTCCGAATGAACACCTCGTTTAGAAAAGTTCTCCGAAAATGCCTTATGAGCATCTCCATCACGGAACCGAATGTTAAAGGGAGTAGTATCTGAAGAAGTAGAAGCTCCAGAACGCAGAGGGTTCCGAGCAGGAGTAGATTTACGTTTGGGTGCCATAGACACGACTAACGTAAAAGAATGAGAAAAAGATAGAGAGGGAGACAATCAGAAAAGTCCCAACACAGTTCAAATATATCAAATATGTTGAACAACAAGTACGTATGCATGGGAATGCATGAGCATGTGACATGAAAAAAAAAAAAACATCATGGGCTCAGCCCAATCCAATCCTAGCAGCACACAATCATAAAGCACACATCTAAATGCATGTAAATATCATTATAATGCAAATGAAATGCAATGTATGACATTTTGAAATCATCTAAGTGCAAACCCAACCCAAAATTTGAAGAAAAACTCAACAATTTTGAAAAACCCCAAATTTTTATGAAAAATCCCAAAAATTAGGTTTTCAAACATGAAATGCATGAAAAAGGAAGGGAAAAGTGATCTTACCAAGAGATTGAAGCAAGGAATGAGCAAGATCCAAGTGGGGTTGAAGATTGAGTGAGAAAATCAAGTCTGGAAGATGAAAAGCCACGGACAGATCGAGTGAGATCGAGAGAAATGAGGAAAAATCGCGATCTGCACTTAAATAGGCACCTCAGTAATTCTCGACAGCTGAGGTGTCGAGAGGTATCGAGGAAGCTGTCGAGGAAGGTATCGAGGAAAATGCCTTCGACAGATGCAGGTATCGAGAGGTATCGAGGATCAAGGCCAAATGCAGAATCAAGAAGCTCGATCGATCGACAAGGTATCGAGAAGCTGTCGAGAAGACAGAAGAAATCTCGATCGATCGACAAGGTATCGAGACAGGTGTCGAGAAAGAAGACTCAAACAGCATAAGTGAATCTCGATCGATCCATCAGGTGTCGAGAATCTATCGAGGGGACAGAGACTTTCTCGATCGATCCATCAGGTGTCGAAGAGGTGTCGAGATTGCGATAAGAAACAACTTGAGAAGCTCGACAGATGACAGGTATCGAGGAGGTGTCGAGGGAGGTGTCGAGCCAACAGTAAAAACCAGTTTTTCGAGGAAGGAAAAACACAGACATGAATGCAATCCAACACACATCTCAACCAAAGATCCACTCAACATATAAACCTCTCAAAAACATCTCTCAACAAGAAAATAAGCACAAGGATCATGCAAAACACACACACACACTAAACAAGTCTAACCAATTTTATATTTCAAAAACAAGTTATGACAGTTTAGTGAGCATACATTAGCACATGTAAAACCTTTGTGATGGCCAAATCACATTGTACCTGCACATGTATCAAAAGTAGCAAAGAATATTGCGTGTTGTGTGTGAAAAACATCGCAAGATTGCATATGTGTATAGATGTTATGACGATCTGAGATATGAGAAAATAACTTTTAACTCACACACAATCATAACTGTTTGATGGGGACTATCACCTTCGAGGTACATCCTATAACTCCCACATCTCCTAGAATACACGCTTGCAACCATATTTAAAGCATTTTTAATCTTTTTGCTTTTTATTTTCTTTGCATGTTTTCTTTTATTTTAGCATATCATACATGGGTATATAAAAGAGAGAAAAGAAATACCCAAGATGTTAAGCATTTGACATCGCACTTTTGCTATGCCGAAGCATACGAATGTCTTTGACACTGCACTTTTGCTATGCCGAAGCATACAGGTGTCATATTATGATTGGCGGGCACCAGTGGTGAGATGGTTATTTATGCCTTTCTCTTAGGATTTTCTAGTCCTACCCGTCAAAAAGAGTGATATGAGTGTTAAGTTTTAAGAGATAACCTAATCTTACTCATCACAAACAAGAGCCACAAAGCTCACTTGCTTAGTTGTGCATAGAGATGCTCATCTAAGCTACAAGAGATACAAAGTTTAGAAAACTTTGTTTCATTGGCCATCCAAGGTACACAAGTACCAAAGTACACAAAACACACACTGTTTTTGTATTTTTCTGATTTTTCAATTTTTTTTTTTTTTTATTTTAAATCAAAAACAAAATAAACAAAACTGAAAGTAAACACACAAAACATGTTAAACAAAATAATGCAAAAACTAGACTGACTCAGCAGAAAAACAAAACACACAAGCAATGCAAAACACAGAAAAACAAAAAGGAAAAAGAAAGTGATGAAATCACTTAAAGTCCTTTTTCTTCCACACCTTGGAAGAGCCTTTCCTTTGATTGAATCCTTGAACCGGCGGTGAGGGGGAAGAATTTAACCCGTTCAAGTTCGAAAGGAACATGAGGGCTTTCAGAAGATCTCCAAGAGGAGCAAGAGAGGATTGAAGCTGATTATGGTTTCCAGATGCTATCACGCCATTGCTCTGTTGAGTGGCTAACCACTTATAGCAATTTGGTCTAGTATGACCGGCAGCTCCACAATGATGACAGAGATGCTGCTTCTTTTGTTTAGGCTTTTGAGAGTTAGCCTTCTTAGCCCTAGGGTTTTTATCATCTTTCTTATCTTGCTTAGGGGGTGCTCCTAAGATAGATTTACCCTTGTCTAAGTTCTCACTAGCTAATTCAGTTTTGACATCAGTATTCTCAATTTCAGTATTATTAGCAGGAGGAACAAAAACAGTATTGCTAGTAGAAGCAGTATTTGAGAAAGAAATACCATACCCCAAACCAGTTCGATCCGAAGCAGATTTCTGATTGCTAAGCATCTCATCAAGCTTTGCACTTGAAGTCCTCTCTAGTTGAGCTCTGACTTGAAACAGCTCTGCTTCAAGCTTCTTGGTCTTCTCAGCCAAAAAGGTGTTTTCAAATCTCAGTGCTCCAATAGTTTGATTCGCCTCATCAAACTTTGTGGACAACTCTTCACGATCAAGTTCCACATCACTGAGCTTCTTGGTGGCCAGCCTGTATAATTTCTCATGCTTTTCAGAGAGCTTATAAAGCTTCTCATAGGCTGAATGGATATCATCTTGATCATCCATTTTCTCAAATTTTGATTCCACCAGTTCTTCTTCTTCATCCACTTCTTCAACGATCCCTTCAGTAGGATTGACTGTGGCGGTGAAGGCATTTAAGATTCCGTCATCCTCATTGTCGGAATCATCTTCAGGCTCAGTGTCACTTAGAGTTGCAGCAAGTGCCTTGCTTTTCCCAATGCTCTTGAGATATGTAGGACACTCATTTTTCATGTGTCCGAACCCATGACATCCAAAGCATTTTGGTCCTGCAGGAACAGTGTACTGACTTCCATCCTTAGCATCCTTCTTCCCTTTGTCTTGGCTTTTAGACTGTGAAGAACTGAACTGCCTCCGGTCCTTGTCGAAGCTCCTTCCATTGGCATTCTTCATAAACTTCTTGAACTGCCGAGTGATGTAGGACTTCATCTTAGAATCTTCATCATCGGAAGACTCATCTGTATCACTGTTCTTTGCCTTCAAGGCCATGCTTTTACCTTTACTTGACTTGCCAATCCTAGATAATCCTATCTCATAGGTTTGCAAGTTTCCTACCAGCTCAGTCAAAGGAATCTTGTCAATGTCCTTTGATTCTTCTATCGCCGTAATCTTGGCATGGAATCTCTCAGGTAGAGATCTGAGCACCTTCCTTACAATCTTGGGTTCAGGGATGGTTTCCCCAAGATTGAAGGCTGAGTTCACTATGTCCTTGAGCTTGGCATAGAACTCATCAAACGACTCATCCTCCTCCATCTTAATTTCCTCAAAGCTTGTAGTGAGCCTCTGAAGCTTTGAGTCTTTGACAGCCTTTGTGCCTTCATAGGTTGTCTGGAGGATGGTCCAAGCCTCCTTAGCAGTTTCAGTTGAGGATATCTTCTTGAACTCCTCATTGGTGACTGCGCTAAAAAGGGCATTCAGCGCTCTGCTGTTGAAGTTGGCCGCCTTGATCTTAGCATCATCCCACTCGGCCGGTTGTTCTGTTGGCTTAGTCCAGCCAATCTCTACAGCTTGCCACACCTTTTCATCTAAAGACTGCAAGAAAGCTCTCATGCGTACTTTCCAGTATGCATAGTTAGTGTCATCAAATAAAGGAGGTATAATTAAAGATTGTCCTCTATCCATGACAAACAGGGGTCAATGGATCAACACAGCAAAGATTAAACCCTAATCAGAGTGTGCCTGCTCTGATACCACTTGATAGGTCACAATCTGAATGACCCATCGTGATTAACCCTAATTAATTAATTTAGCCAAGTAATTAATTAATCAATTAATCATGCAATTTTATGGAAGCACAAACAAATCACCAATCAACTAAATATGCAGCGGAAAATAAATAACACGGTGATTTGTTTACGAATGGGGAAAACCCTAATGGCAAAAACCCCACCGGGTGATTTTCAGGTCACCACTCCCGAAACTCCACTATTATCAAATCAAGCGGTTACAAGTAAAGGAATCCCAAGTACCTTACTAACCTACAGTTGAACCCTTACCCCAATACCCAATTGGACTTGATCTGTAGTGACAGTCTCCACCTTTGATGCACGGCTCCCAAGTACGTGACTAACCAATGCGCGGATCCAAGTACGCGACTTCAGAACACCAACTGAGGAAGAATGGTTGGCTGCAAAGTTCTTCAGTTCATCCTTTCTGATGAATAGCAGGAAGATGCTTGGTTACAAAACCCTATGGTGCAAATACACAGCAACTTCTTGATGGAAGATGAACTAGGTCAAGAACTTCGTTTGTTGATCACAATTTGCTTGAACAGAGATTGCTCAATGATAATGCAACTTGTGTCACCCTTGACGGCTCTTAAAATAATCCTTTTATATGTTTAGGGTTAGAAGAAAAGAAGGCCCAAAAACATATTCACGGATCCCAAGAAAATCAGATTGGAAATCTGAATTTTTAAATCTCGACAGATAGCAGGTGTCGAGGTAGCTGTCGAGCAGGTGTCGAGCTTTAAAAACTTTGCACTTCAGCTTGCTTTCTCTTGGACAGACTTGATGACTTCAACACTTGACCTTGAAACATTGTTTCTTGAAGTATTAAAAACACCTAGAACTACCCAATTACAAGTAGAGTGCGTTTTGTCAAAGGATTAGCCAATTTACATAAATAAGTGACATATGTTCTTAAACAAGTTAAAACATATATGTCCTAACAAGTAGAAAAGGTTTAACTGCACGATTGAGGTAAGAGCTTAAGAATTTCTTTCTTGTCAAATCTAAATTTTATTTAGAATTAGAGTATTTTTTTATGTGGGTATTTTGGCCAGTAGTGAAATTATTTAATTATTCAAGAGTTTTAATGGTGCAAACGAAGAAAAGATTGGATTTATTTTCAGTAAACTAGACGCTATTACTGCAGATGCTTCTATGTTTAGTAACTTAAATCTTTATTTATGCCTTTTGCTGCATTGAACGGAGATGGAATTTGCAGATTTTTAGACTTCGTGAGACAAGTTTCTGCACAGCCCTTTATTTAAGGAATAGTACCGAATTATTGGAGTTGAGGTCTAACAAGTTAAAAAAAAAAAAAAAAATTTGTGTATCCGTAAAGGCCTAGGTGCTTTGATAGAGATGATATAGTCATGTATTTAGTTTTGTCCTTATCTCAAAAGTGAGCTAAAGGTGGCAGGTGGTAGGAAAGTAAAGGAAATTATATATTATGAATATGTGGATTTTTGTGAGTTAATAATGAGAAATTATTAGTTTTTTTTTTAGTAATTTCTCTTCTAGCCGGGTACCATTATAAGTTCTTCTTAAATTACTTAATTATTGAGTAAATGATACTTGTAAAATTGTTTTAGGTGAAATTTAAGGATTTTTAGAGGAAGTGTTAGGGAAAAGTTTCTTTTGGAATAGCTTTTGGAGGTAATTAACCTTATCCTAATTGGTTTTATTTTGCGTATTTTAACTATTGAATATTGTTTACAGTTGTTACAATTTTATTTCTATTGTATTACTGATTTCAAGTAAAGAATTATCACAAATATATCTGATTACTGAATATATGGTGTATTTTATTTAATTGTTTTTAGCTATACCGATTCAAAGTAAAGAATAAAGAACTTTCACAAATATACATGGGCATTGAATATAAGATTTATTTTATTTTATTATTTTTTTTAGCTATATTGATTTAAAGTAAAGAATTATAGAAATATCACAAATAGATTTGAATATTGAATATATGATTATATATATATATATTTGAATAAGATATATTTTTGTTAGAAACTATGATTTCATATATATGATTATGAACAATCTGACTATGAATTTATTCTGATACTCAGCCAATGCGGGTTATTCATTGGTACTCTGATATCTAAACTAATGGGGGTTATTCATTGGTACTCTGATACCCAACCATTGGGGGTTGTTCATTGGTACTCTGATACCCAGCCAATGAGAGTTATTCATTGGTATTCTGATACCCAAACCAATGGAGGTTATTCATTAGTACTCTGATACCCAGCCAATGGGGGTTATTCATTGGTACTCTGATGTCCAGTCACGGGGATATAGCGTGACCATAGTCACAAGATTGTTAAGAATATGAATTAGGTTTGATTATTTGAACTATTTTGAGTCCTTAAAACTGCATATGTGAATTTGGAAATGTTTGAGTATTTGAATTATTTTGGGTCATTAAAACTGCTTATGTATCTTTTTGGAACATATTGTAAGTTATAGCTTTGATATATGAAAAACTGACTACTTTCTAAACCATCTATGATATATTTGTTAGATTAAAGTATATGATCTATTTGCAATTTATTATTTTAAGACTACGAAACTGCTTCAGTTATTTTGAAACACACATAGTATATTATAACTTTGAAAACACATATTACATCTTTTCCTTTACAGATCTATTGCTTGATAGAACTTATTAGGATTTTGGTTACTTATTGAGTTGTCAACTCACCCCTTTTTCCCCTCCAGTTTCAGATTATGAAGAATAGCAAGTTTTGAAAGTTTTGATGTTGTGTTGTAAGCAGGAAAAGAAGCTTAGTGATTTTGGGATAGGATGGTCTTCTAATAGTTTTATATTTATTGGCCAATTGGCATAATGTACATGAGGTTTGGATTTTGTTCCTATTAAATTATTGGAGATCTTTTCATAAAGGAATTGTTGAGGTATGTTGGATTTATTTGATTTAATCCTTTTTTGAGGATAAAATTTTAGTTGCTAAAAAAGGCCTTGCACACTTGTAGGGTTCTTACTTTATAAGCGTGCGGCAGTTGTCACATGCCTATCTTTATAGTTGGGTTCGAGGCATGACAAATAGGGATTGGGAAATCTAGTAAAGGCAAGAGCATGGCATTGAAGGCCAAAAATAGTGACACAAATGAGTCTTTAGACGATGAAGATTCTAAAATGAAATCCTACATTACAAGGCAGTTCAAAAATTTTATGAAGAATGTCAATGCCAAAGGATTTGACAAAGATCGCAAGCAGTCCAGTTCGACTCAGTTCAAGAACTAAGACAAAGGAAAGAAGGATGCTAGGGATGTCAGTTAGTACATTGTTCCCTCAGGACCAAAGTGCTTTAGGTGTCAAGGCTTCGGTCACATGAAATAAGAGTGCCCTACGTATCTCAAGACCATTGGGAAGAGCAAGGCACTTGCTGCTACTTTGAGCGACACTAAGCCTAAGGATGATTCTGATAATAAGGATGATGGAATTCTAAAGGCCTTCACTACTACTATAAATCCTACTGAGGGGATTGTTAAAGATGTGGATGAAGAAGAGGATTTGGTGGAGTATAAATTTGAAAAGATGGATGAACAAGATGACATCCACACAGCCTAAACAAAATTATGCAAGGTCTCAAAAAAGCATGAGAAGTTGTATAGGTTGGCCACCAAGAATCTCAGTGAAGTGGAGTTTGAACAAGAAGAAATCTCCACAAAGTTTGATGAAGCCAATCAGACCATTGAAGCAATGAGATTTGAGAATAATTTCTTGGTTAAGAATACCAAGAAGCTTGAAGCAAAGCTGTTTCAAGTCAGAGCTCAATTGGAGAGGACTTTAAGTGCAAAGCTTGACGAGATGCTCAACATTCCGAAATTTGCTTCCGATCGAATTGGTTTAGGGTATGACGCCTCTTCTCCTAGTATTGCTTCTACTAGTACTATTGTGTTTGTTTCTCCTACTAATAATGTTGAACCTGAGAACAATAATGTGAAAACTGTTTTAGCTAGTAAGAACATAGACAAGGGTAAATCTATCTTAGGAGCACCCCCTAAGCTGGATAAGAAAGAGACTAAAAACCCTAGAGCTAAGAAGGGAAACACTTAAAAGGTTAAACAAAAAAAGCAGCATCTCTGTCATCACTGTGGAGTGACTGGACATACTCGACCTAATTGCTATAAGTGGTTAGCCACTCAACAAAGCAACAATATGATCTCATCGAGAAACCAGAATTAGTTTTCATCCTTTTTTGCTCCTCTTGGAGATCTTCTCAAAGCCCTTATGTTCCTTTCGAACTTGAATGGTTTCAATTCTTCCCCCTCACTGCTAGATCAAAGGTTTGCCAAATAGAAAGGTTCTTCCAAGGTGTGGAAGGAAAAAGGCTCTAAGTGATTTAGTTACTTTTTCTCTCTCTCCCCTTTCTTGTTTTTGAGTTGCATTACTTGTGTGTTTTTGCCGTTTTGTTTTGAGTCAGTCTAGTTTTATGCTTTGCTTTGTTTAACATGTTTTTGTTTGTTTATTTTCATTTTTTCTTTATTTTGTTTTTCATAAAAATAAAAAAAAATTAAAAATTAGAAAAATTAAAAAAATACATAAACAGTGTGTGTTTTGTGTACATTGGTACTTGTGTACCTTGGATAACCATTGAAACAAAGTTTTCTAAACTTTGTATCTTTTGTAACTTAGATGAGCATCTCTATCCACAACTAAGCAAGTGAGCTTTGTGGCTCATGTTTGTGATGAGTAAGATTAGGTAATTTCTTATACTTAACACTCGTATTACTATTTTTGATGGCATACATAACCATCTTACCACTGTTGCCCGCCAATTATGAAATGACATCTGTATGCTCTGGCATAGCAAAAGTGCAATGTCAAAAGCTTAACATAATTGGGTATTTCTTTTCTCTCTCTTATATGCCCACACATGGTTTGCTTAAAAGAAAAATATGCAAAGAAAATTAAAAGCAAAAAGAGTCAAAATGCTTTACATATGATTGCAAACGTGTTTTCTAGGAGATGTGAGAGTTATAGGATGTACCTCGGAGGTGATAGTCCCCATCAAGCAGTTATGATTGTGTGTGAGTGAAAGTGATTTTCTCATATCTCAAATCGTCATAACATGTAAAAACTTATGCAATCTTACAATGTTTTTCACACACAACACGTAATATTCTTTGCTACTGTTGATACATGTACATGTACAATGTGATTTGGCCATCACAAGTAATACATGTGTTAATTTAATGCTCACTAAACTATCTTAACTTGTTTTTGAAACATAAAATTGGTTTGACTTGTTGTGTGTGTGTGTGTGTGTGTGTGTTTTGGATCTAAATGTTTGACATTTTTCTAGTTAATAGATGATTTTGAGAGTTCAAAATGTTGTTTGGATCTTTGATTGAGTAGCATGTTTGATTGCATTCATGTCTGTGTTTTTCTCTTCTTTGAAAAATTGCTTTTGAGCAATCTCGACAGCTTCTCGACACCTCTCGACTGCTAGGCTATCTATCGAGCCTCTTGAGCTTCTTTTCTCGATAGCTATTATTGCAATTTTGATCCATTGAGGCTTTTAAGAATCAGGCTCGATAGCTTCTTGACAGCTTCTTGATCCATCGAGGAAGTTTTTGTATGCTCGATAGATGCTTGATAACTTCTCGATCCATTGAGGTCACTTTGTTGTGGACCTCTCGATAACTTCTCAATAGCTCCATCTAACTTCTTTTAATTCTTGACACCTTTCAATACCTGCCAATCCATCAAGTTGCGTATTTGTCTATATATAGGGTTAGCGCGAATTTCTCTCATTTCTCCCCGATCTCTCTCGACAAAACTTGTCTCCTCACCTTCCCAAACTCATCTTTCTCTCTCTAAACCTCAAACCTAGAAGCTTTTTGACCTAAAGATCTTCTTCTTCCTCTGGTATGATTTCATTTCACTCATCTTATCATGCATTTCATCTTTTTTGACCTAACTTTTGGGATTTTTTTGAAAATTTTGGGGTTTTTCAAAATTGATGTGTTTTTCGCAAAATTTTTGGGTTTGTTTTTGTTTAAATGAGTTCAAATCATCATGCATTGCATCACATTTGCATTTTAACAATGATTCATGCATTTTAGATGTGTGCTTAATATGTTGAAATGATGTATGTTGGCAGGTTTGGATTAAGCTAAGCCCATGATGTTTTTACTTTACATGTCACATGTTCATGCATTTTTCATGTATACATAACTTCACTTATCTCTATTTTGATATTGATCTGTGTTGGTGCTTTTCTGCATGTTTCTTTTTCTCTCTCTTTCTTTCGTTAGTTGCTCTATGGCACCTAAATGGAAATCCACTCCATCCGAGAACCCTCTTCATTCTGGGTCATCTTCTTCTTCTCCTTCTGCTGACTCTACACCTCCTCACGTCCGATTCTATGATGATAAAGCTCATAAGGACTTTTCGAAGAACTTTTCACGACGTGGCATTCATTCGGAATGCCAAGTCATTCTATTGGACTTTTCTGATACTGACCTGCCCACTATCATCTATAATAGGGGTTGAGAGTCGCTATATGACATCCCAATCACCTGTCCTTCTGTGATCATACAGGAGTTTTACTCCAACATGCATAGATTCGACTATTCAGTACCTCATTTTATCACTCGTGTTCGAGGTACACGCATTGTAGTCACTCCAGATCTTATATCTGAGGTGCTACACATACCGAGGGTAAAGTTTGCTAACTACCCTGGCTGTGAGCGTCTTAGGACTGTATCTAAAGACGAACTCTCGTCTCGCTTTTGTAAGACACCTTCTTCTTAGGGTGATTGTCAAAACACCTCTTGCTCGAGCTTTGCAAGAGGTCCAAGGTTCCTTAACATGGTGATAACATTCAATCTCCATCCATTATCTCATTATAACTCCATTACTAAGCCTCGTGCTCGATTTTTTTTATCCTTTCTTAAGGGACTCACTATAGATTTTCCCTCTCACTTCATCCTTTCCCTTATAGATGTATATAGGGATATGACGACCCGTGATAAGTTCATTTTCCCTTCGGCTATCACACGGATTCTCTGCCATTTTTCTGTCTCCTATCTTGAGTCTACACACTTCTCTCCTATATATGCCATAGACACTGCTAGCATTAGATGGAGCGAGGCCCAACTTCGACCGAAGTGGCTACGGACCGAGACGGTGACTCTTCCGGCTTCTTCCTCTCCATCCACCTCTGTTCCTTCTTCTTCTATGGGTGGAGTGACTCTTGAGGCCATTATGGCACAGCTTATGCACATGGATGCTCGCCTTGACACTTTCAATGATGAGTTGTGTTAGGTGAACACCCATGTTGGTTGTATCGCACGACGACAGGCTGTCATGGGTGGTTTCAATACTTCTTCTTCTCCATCTCCACTAGCTTCAAAGGATACGAGTGATGATGGCTTCGGTAGTGATGATGCTAATGAGGACGATAATGCTAGCTTTTTCGGTAACGACGAGATGACTACTTGATTTACTTGCCCTTTGTCATTTGTGACAAAAAGGAGTAGTTTTGGGATGAGAGTAGTCATGTATTTAGGGGGAGAGTTAACATAGAACATTTTTAAGATAGGGGGAGTGTTTATATTTTGAGAGATGTAGTGAGGTTATTATGTATTTTCTTTTCTTTTTTTTACTTTTACCTCATGTATACAGGTCTTGTGACCATTTGACATACATTGTACTTATCTTTTCATATATATATATATATATATCAAAAGATAAGTACAATGTATGTCAAATGGTCACAAGACCTGTATACATGAGGTAAAAGTAAAAAAAAGAAAAGAAAATACATAATAACCTCACTACATCCCTCAATATATATATATATATATATATGTGTGTGTGTGTGTGTGTGTGTGGATGTATGTTTATTCACCTATCTTTTCATGTGTTGTTTCTTTTCTTTCTTTATACACATGCTTCTTATTAATTGTATGCAAACTTTTATTTCTGTTTCACACTTAGATGCCATGATGAGTTTTGTTTAAAGTATTTCAGAAATACAGGTTGTCAAAGTCTTTCTTGCCATGAACTCTCTTCTTGCAAAGTTTCTCAAAATTTTATGTTAGGATAGATTTTATTGTATTCAACAAGTGAATATGAGTTGAGTGATTTATGACTTCTCTCATATGTTCATTTGTTTGTTGTGGTTTTGTCACGGATTGCCAAAGGGGGAGATTGTTAGAACATATGTGAATTATGTTAGGAACATATGTGAATTATGTTAGGAACATATGTCAATGTAGAATTGGTTAATCCTTTGACAAAATGCACTTTACTTGTAATTGGGTAGATCTATGATGTGTTTAATACTTCAAGGAACAAGGTTTCAAGTCCAAGTGTTAAAGCCACGCAAATCTGTCCAAGAATCAAGTGAAGAAGTGCTTCGTAAATGTCCAGATGAAACCAAGAGAGACGATGACACCCATCTCCTCACCATGGCCCTTCGCCCAATAGGGAATTGATATCATGGGTCCATTCCCTCTAGGGAAGAAGCAACTCGAATTTCTAGTAATCGCAATTGATTACTTCACAAAATGAGTAGAAGCAAAGCTGGTGACGATGATAACAGAGGCTAAAGTCACAAGTTTTGTGTGGAAAAACATCATTTATAGGTTTGGAGTCCCACATGTCATAATATCAGACAATGGAAAGAAGTTTGACAACCCCAAGTTTCAAAAATTTTGCCAAGACTTAGGAGTCAAGAATCACTATTCTTCTCCAAGACACTCTCAAGCCAACAGTCAGACAGAAGTGGCAAATAGAAGCTTGCTCAAAATTATGAAAACTAGGCTTAAGAGGGCAGCGGGGGCATGGCCTGAAGAACTACAAAATGTCCTTTGGGCATATAGGATGACCATGAGAGTTCCAATAGGAGAAACACCATTCAGATTGACATTTGGTACTGAGGCCGTCATACCGATGGAAGTAGGACTGGCGAGCTACTGAGTCAAAACATATGAAGACCAAAAAAATCAACAAGAGCTTAATAGCAATCTGGACCTAATTGACGAAGTTAGAGTAGAAGCTATGAAGCGAATGGCCAAGCATAAGGAAGCAATGGCCAGATACTATAACAGAAAGGTTAAGGTGAGAAGGTTCAATACAGGAGACCTCATCCTTAGGAAGGTGTCACAGGCAACAAAAGACCCATCCCAAGGAAAACTTAGACCAGCCTGGGAAGGCCCCTACGAGGTAATCCTTCATTCCAGAGAAGGCACTTACTACCTGAAGTCTTTAGAAGGCAAGGAACTACTTCGATCGTGGAACATAGAACACTTGAAGAAGTACTACCAGTAAGAAACGCTTTACATTTCAAGTTTCCTAACTTTCATATTAGTATGTATGACAACCATTACTTTCATCATTCATAAAGTCAATAATACATGAAAGCATTATCCATGCGTATTTGTCAATAATTAGCCATGATCTACCATGTTCAATACATACTTATCAACAGTCATCCATGATCTATCACTATCAAAACGTGTGCAATGCTTAGGAGTCGTCCTTGGGAGACGTCTCAAGGATCTCCATCATTAAAATTTTGAACCAAAAAGCTATTCACGCATAGTCAACGGCATCATAGCCATTAAATTTGTTAGTAACCAACTACCAAAGTCGACTAAATCAAAGTTTTTTGAATACAACCAACATAATCATCATTCAAGACAAAACAAAAAGGGTTAACCTAAAAGATGCTCCAATACCACAACTCTAAGTCATGAGTAGAGTACAACATCATCATTCAAACATGACTCAATAAAATGCTATTCAAACACAGCTAAAAAATACTAAGTTGTTCAAACACAATTAACATCGTCATTCAAACATGACTCAATAAATCGATGTTCAAACACAGCTAAAAAATACTAAGTTGTTCAAACACAACTAACATCACCATTCAAACATGACTCAACAAAAATCTGTCCAAACACAGCTAAAAATACTAAGTTGTTCAGACATAACTAAAGTCGTCATTCAAACATGACTCAACAAAAAGCTGTTCAAACACAGCTAAAAATACTAAGTTGTTTAGACACAACTACCATCGTCATTCAAACATGACTCAACAAAAAGCTATTCAAACACAGCTAAAAAATGGTAGGTTGTTCAAACACAACTAACATCATCATTCATACATGACTCAAGCACAGCTAAAAAAAAAATATTAAGTTGTTCAAACACAACTAACATTGTCATTCAAACACGATTCAATAAAAAACTGTTCAAATGCAGGTTAAGTACGAGAAAGCTGTTCAAATACGAGTTAAAAATAAAAGTTGTCCCAGCACACCTAATATCATCACACAAGGTTTTCAAAGCATAAAAGAGTTGGTTACTACAACTAAAAGCAGGAAAAACGTAACCTAGTCTACCATCATCAAAGAAATTATTTAATTGCCCAAAACAACGGGCCCAGAAAGAAATATTGTTCTTACCCTGCAAGGAAAAAGGAAAACGAAAAGATAAAGGTAAAGTTATTGCTTATCAAGGATAGGGTCTGTAGAGCTCTTTCTCAACGTCGTCCACAGCCAAACCAGAAAGGTCCAAGCCAAGGTGTTGTTTCGCCATCCATTTCACAAGAAAATCAAAACCCACCACGTAGTACTTGCACAATTCATCAGAGTACTTGTTAGAGTCTTTGAAATCTTGTATTGCAGTGGCCCCAACATTCTCCAGCTTCAGCTCTAGGTCACCAATCTATTTGACCTAAAGCTTGCAGAAGTCCTTCTCCACTTGTAGGCTCTTCTCCAAGGTTACCACGCACTCCTTGTCATTCTCAGCCTTGGCATTAAGGATAGCAACCTTGTTCTTAAGTGTCTCATTCTCAGCGGATAAAGACTTGACCAAAGGCTCAGACGTGGCCACCTTCTTTTCTAAATCCAAGAGCTTCCCAGAAATGAATAAGGACTCCCCCAAAACCTACAAAGAAATTTTCTCTAAACAGAAGAAAAGTAAAAGAAAAAAGAAGAAGCAAAGACAACCAACAACACATACCTACACAAGCTTTTGGATGTGAGACAACATCACCTCACCGGATGACTTCGCCATCAGATGGCTCAGATCATCCACAGAAAGTGCCTTGTGGGCCTTCAAAGCCGTTGCATCAATGTCATCCCAAAGGTAGGAAGGAAGGATTTACCACTAGCCTTTTTCTTTTTCCTAATCTCCTCCCCACCATAGGCAATCATCTCCAATGACGAAGTACATTGATGACGAAATATAACGGACAGAGCAACGGTCACAGAATGAACTGTGATCTCCAGACAAAAATTCTATAACGCACTAGATGTTGAGCATAAATACAGCACATCATTGCCCATTAATGAGTCACATAACTATAAAAGAGAAGACAACAGAAGTTAAAGGTACACACAAATACTCTACGAAATCACTCTCAACTCATTTTTTCTCTAGAATCTTTCTCCCTTACTGACTTAAGCATCGGAGGCAATTTGGCTGACGCCACACAGGCGTGTTACTCTTCCCCTCAGTTCATTTTGTAGGATTCTCACCCACAGAGATAACCTCATTCACAGCATCATCCATCTACTATGATGAGGAGCTTAACTGTTGATTTTTTTGTACCATCACCAGCCATGGATGACTTTTGCTTACGATTTTTGTGTTTTGCTAATCTTGATGTAGAGATTTGTTGCAAGAAAGACCACTAATGTAAGCAACATCAGTTCTTAATGAGGTTTAAATAGGTTTCAACGAGTTTGTAGCTGAGTAGGAAAGTGTTTCATAGTCACACACGAAGAAAATATTTTTCAAAAAACTCGAAAACGTAAAACACACATTGGAAAAGCATGAAAAGTTAGCCTACCACGATCTAAGCCTAATGGAGTGACCAAGTGCCATTCGGCACTCTAAAAGTGCCAAATGGCACTTCTCAAGGGCCGAATGGCACTCAACCCCACTGAATTTCATTCGCATTGTTTTGCATTCTCAGGCATTTTTTAGGTCCATTTTTTACCCTATTTAACACTCAAAAAGATTTTTTAGGTTAAACTGGGGCAATCAGACATGCGTAACTCATTTGTTTTCAAAAAATTATCACCTACATCATTATTATCAAAAATTGATCAAATTAAGATTTTTCAAGCTCATGAATACATCTCTCAAACCAGAGGCATTCGACCATGCCTCATTCATTTAAAAAAAAAAAAAAAAACCACCATTATCATCTTTTCAAAAAAAAATAAGTCATCAAGATTCTAAGATTTCTAAAAAAAATCATGCATTCATTTTTAAACTAGGGGCATTTGGCTCCGCATTATTCAAGTGCAGATTCCATTAGAGCCAATCAAGATAAGTTTAAATTGGTACTACAAGACCTCATCAGGTGAATTCTAAACTTGTCTCATTTAAAATTTTTTCATGATCAAGGGCAATTCCAGGGACAAAGAGCTAAACATGGAAATTAATACAAAATTGTCTAAGGAACACTTCCTTTTGTTTTGCAAGAAAAATTAAAAATACAAATCAAACATCATTGGGACTCTGGGTTCGCCTGAGTGAAGACCTCCTCGACCCACCTCTAGAGGAATCACCTTCAGTATTTCCCTCTTGACTTGTATAGAATCAAGGATCATACTGACGATTCTCAAGTTCAAGATTTCTAATCCTTTCCTCCAAAGTTCTTCTAGTGGAATCAATCACTACCATTCGACCCACCTAAAAAGTAAGCGAAGTCAAGTGTTAGGTCCATTGTCAAGAAAAAGTCCAAGCAAAAGACACTCAGAAAGCATCATTGCATACCCAGCTCGCCTCATTGATTACATATGGGGTAGACTGAGTATGAGCCAACAATTTCAAGCCTCCGATCATTTGCATACTTTCCTCCACAAGATCAACATCAACCTAAAGCACAAATCTACTAGCTTAGGAGCCATTCAATAAGCCAAGGAGAAATAAGGACAAGGAACCAAAAAAAAATTCAAGAATATGGACTAGGCCAAGGAACATTTGGGGTGTGCTCTGGCCTATCCAAAGGCATGGAAATATATGTTCCATCAAAATTCATCACTTCATATTGCCATGCCGGAAAATGGGGATAAGTCTCCATGAAAGAACTAGAAGAGCTACCAGCATGGTGAGGAGAAGGAATCTCTTCTTCTTCTTCCTTTCCCTCTTCCTCTCCTTCAGAAGATGGAGCCTGAAAGTCCAACAAGCAAATATTGTCACCAAGCATAAATATGGAAAAGAAGAATACATGATGAACATTTGACTTTAAAAGGGAAGGGAAATACCGATGTCACAGAAATGCCGGCCAAACAACCTTGCAATTGAGTTTGAATAAATTCAGAATAAATCCCTAGTATTCTTGAAATAACATGGCCAATGTGAGCTTGAGCAATCTCTTCATTAGTCAGAATATCAGCTAACCAGATGGAGGGACAATGAGGAATCGGAATTGTTGTTGGAGGGTACACATGTTGAACTTGAGGCAACACCCAATCACCAAGTTACCAATACCTCCCATGCCCACATTCAAACAATACCTGATGGCTATTTAGCTCCCAAAACTCATTCACACTTATTAAACGGTTTTAGACCCCTTAAACCAACCAGATTAATCTCGTTAATTAGCCAAGTTATTACTTAGTCAAATTATGCAATTCTAGGCTATCACAAACATACAATCATATCAAAAGTATAAAGCAGAGAATAATAAATAACACAAGGTATGATCACACAGGAAAACCAAACCGGTAAAAAACCTGGAAAGATTTGACCTAGCTATCCTCAAGGTAAACCTGAATCCACTATGAAAGAATCGAAGTTCATACAAAAGGACTTACAAGCTCCCCGCTTGACTTCCTAATACTACTCACCAGTAGAACTTACTGACATGCACGTGTAAGCTTCGAATCCATGGACTCCTTCTTTCTTAGATTCTCAATCAGCTACAAGCACCCACGCTTGTTATTCTTTAAGCTCCAATGGCAGCAACCGAGTTGATCATCAAGGTGTTGAAGTAATCTCTACCTAGAAAACCCTAAGCTTTGTGTAAAGGAAAGCTCCTCTAGATCTCACAAGAGATTTACACAAAACAGAAATTATGAGCAACAATACAACAGGAGCAACTCTCAAAATGTGGCTAGGGTTTTTCTTTATATACCTAGGGTAAAAACAGAAAACCCAAAACATTTAATGAGTTAGGGCTGAGCTGGAATATTCTGCAGAAAAACATTCTGCCCGAGATTCGATCGATCGAGTCAGGCCGAAATGCACCAAT
Organism: Quercus suber; assembly: GCF_002906115.3. NCBI lineage: Eukaryota > Viridiplantae > Streptophyta > Magnoliopsida > Fagales > Fagaceae > Quercus > Quercus suber. The sequence goes on from NW_027069743.1 coordinate 300,628, forward strand.
GCATCTGCAGCCTCTCGATTCCAACTTTACATGAAAAACCCAACTTTGAGCAAGCCTAAACAAGACTAAACATATTGTTTTGATCATGGTTTGCCAACATTACACATTAGAGTTCTAAATACATAAATTCCTAAATCTTTAGAACCTAACAAACTCCCCCTTTGGCAATCCGTGACAAAATACAAACTAAAACTCAAAGTTTACAAGAGAAATCCCTTTACATAAATAATGCTAATAAAAACTAAAATTCAATTCTAACTACTATCCATCAGTTGCAAGTGTAGACAGCAGCTCAATTGAATCAACCTGTATATTCCTGAAACACTCAACAAACGCATGAACACATGTGTGGCAGAAAATAGTAAATAAACATGTATAACATTCTTGTATGATTCACACAGAAACATATATCAATGAATAATCTCATAAATATAAAACAATAAACAGTGAATCCAAAGACACAAGAATCATGTATATATCATGTATATCAAAAAACAATGTTACTCCCCCTAACATGAATATCCCCAAAAATGATATATAAAGTAAAGCGCCTAGATACAATCTAATATCTCCACTAGCTCCTCAAAACAAAAAAACTCTCCCCCTAACTACAAAACTCCTCTACAAAGTCTACTCCCCCTTTTTGTGACGGAATGCCAAAGTGCAATCACAATCCATCATCAAAAGGAGGTGGTGAAGGTGAACGAAGATGTGCCAGATCAACTCGCAAGCACGGATTTCGTCAAGCAAGTCCACCAAAATCTGACCATGAGCCGCCTAAATGGTCATGACAGTCTCCAAAGTACGACGGATATCAAAGTCATCCGATGGAGGTAGAGGAACATTAGCAGTAGCAACATCAGGATCAGGAACAGCCTCACTAGCAGGACCTGTAGAAGAAGATGGAGGAGGTGCGGAACCAGAAGGCTCAAACCTAGGGTGTTTAGAGCCAGCTCGAAGGTGAGCAGCCCTCTGCCTAAGAAAAGATGCACCGATAGGAGCAATCACATGAACAGGCTCAGAGGAAAGGAAACCACTAAGATCAAGATAAAGTAAAATCCTATGAATGAAAATAGGATGAACAAGAGCATGTGAAGAAGATGAACTCCTATAAACTTCGTTCAAAGAACGAAGAACAAATAAGGAAAACTGATAGGAGCATTAGTGACAAGAGCGTACAAAAATACACACCGCTCGAAAGGAATAGTGTGAAGATGAGAAATAGGCCAGATAGAGTGACACGCTATCCTAAAGAAGATATAGTGCAACTCAGAAAGCTCAGCAAAGGTGATCCTAGGATCAGACCCACTGGATAGAAGACCCAGTGATGTAAGACATGACATCACTCAAAACAGGAGACTCATCATAAGGATAGACTGGGTGCTGGACCAAGGGTACCCCAAGAGCATCAACCACTACCGTAGGAGTAATGGAGTACTCGACGCCTCATATCCAACTCTTTACTAAGTGGTGGAATCATAGATGAGGATAGAGATTTTCGAGAAGAACTCTCTAATCAGGGTAGCTGGAGGAGGAGGATCAGAAACATCCAACAGTGGTAACCAGCCCTGATGCTCAAAGTTTGCCCAAATGGCAGGATCAAGCTCATCTAAGATGACAGAACGCTCAGACCAAATCTTTCTCTTAAGGTTTAGCTTCTCATAAGTTTTCTTGGTTTTCTTACTCGAAAACCTCTCACAGTCAAAGGAAGGAGGGGAAGGAGTAGGTGAGGGACAGACCTACGAGCCCTAGTCTTCCTAGGCATAATGCTAAGAATGACAGAGATACAAAGAGAAAACCAAAAAATAAAGACTAAGGCAGACTGCAAGTTAGCACAGAAAGAGATAGAACAAAAATCTATATGATGCATGAACAACCACAATGTCGTGATGTATGTACTAATGCAGTAAGCAAAGTTCAAATTAAGTTCAATTTGCACAAAATTGGCTTGAGCATAGAGTTTCTAACAAAAACCCTAAAAATTTGAAAAACCACTTGAAATTTTGAAACAGATTAATGAATTAAGCATTAAAATAACACAACACACAGATTATAATGCTTAATTACATCAAAACAACAAGCCAATTTCATCAATTTCAACCTAATTGAACAAAATTCCCAATTCGAAATTAATACAAACCTAGAAATTCAATTTTCCATAATTCACAAAATTGATCAAATTAAACCATTTAAAACAATTGTATAACATGTCCCCATTAAAAACCCATTGATCAATTGCACAAAAAGGGCTTAATCAACAAAAATCCCAAATATGCAAGGTCCGAAAATTGAGTGTAAAATGCATGAAAATATGAAATAAAACTCAAAGGTAGGGCAAAAGACTTACTGGCTTAGGAAAGAGAATCTTGCAAAAACATTCAGAGGAAAACGACAAAAAATTGACTGTAGAGCCTTGCCTAGTCAGAAGAAAAGAAAAGTTTGAAAAATTTTTTGAAAAAGTGTTTGAATTAGTCAAGAACAGTGTTTTAAAAACCTGATTCGTGGCTTTTGATTGATCGAAAATTACATTCGATCGAATCGAATCAATCCGAGATTTTTTAAGAAAGAATTTAAATATTTTCGAGATCGAAAAACAGCTTGGATCGATCGAAACAGACAGCAGCTCACAGTATTTTGAGAAAAATTACAGTTTTGAAAAACTCAAACCTGTTTTTGAAAATAACTCCTCAAAGCATTAAATAAAATGCATGAGTATAAGATGTAATGAAATGCTTTTTCAAAAACCCAAATTTTTAATCCCAGTTTCTTCAAAGAAAGTTTTAGCCATTCTCCCTTTAAGTTCTTAAGCAAACAAATGTTTTGCATATTACTCAAGGTATTTTCAAACTTGATTGGTCAGACCAAAAACACACACAATTATATGTACAGTGTTTAGTAAAGAGTAATTGTGTAGTGTATGCAAACTAGCCGAAACTTGAGATACATGTGAGGTGATATGTGAATAGAAATCAATCACAAAGTCTACAAAATTCATCACACAGAATTTAAAAGAGGCTATCATCTAAAGAATTATATCATATAACTCTCACATCTCCTAGAACATAAGCTTGCAATCATGTAAGTTTCTTGAATTTTGCCTCATTTTTTTTCTTTTCTTTTTTTGTGGATTGGCATCAAGCCTAATAGTACACACCAATTTTAATTATGTGAAATGGCATCAAGTCTAATAGTACACACCAATTTTAAACATTAAGCAATTAATCGAGGCTACACCTTATGTTCTTTTTGTGCATATGCTACACTTTCTCAAGTACAAAATCTTATGATATGCACTAAGGTGTTCATGATTGGCTAGTGAACAATGATGAGATGGTTATTTATGCCTTTCTCAAAGGGATCAAGTCCGACAGTCAAATAACATGTGACTTCAAGATCAAGACAAAGTGATAAACACCATAAACATCTTTCCCACACAACATGCACTACAAAGTTTCAACTAGTCAAGTGCAATAAATAAGCTCATCAAAACTAAACAAGGTACATAAGACATGTTATGTGTAAATAAATTGACCAACCTTGTTTTCAAAGTCCAAGAAAAATAGTGCCAAACATATTTTGCTTTTCCCCTTTTTTTTTTTTAAAGAGAAAACAAATAAATCCTAGAATGAAATGCATGAATGTAATGCAATGCAAGTCCTAGAATAAAAACACAAAAAACACAAAAACCAAAGTGTAATGGTCATAAAGAAATGAGCAATGAAGCATAAGGACCGAAAGAACCTAANTCTTGCCCTAAAGAAATCTTGGAGACCCTATAGGTGTGCTTAACAGTATCTCCAATCCCATTGTCCTTTTTGGCTACTGCAACCCTTATCAATGGAACCACCTTACTTGCAGTCAAGATCATTAATTCCTTATGAACTCCAAGGTTCTTCTCTACTTTAATTTAATTGAATTTGAATTAAATAATGGGGACTTCTCAATAACATTAGCAATAAGAATTTCATCAAGCTCCCTCAAAATTATGCCATTAGGATTTAGGAGTATTTTATCCTAAGAAGCGCGGGTGCAGATTCGGGTTCGAGTTCAGGTGCAGGTGCGGCGCGGCATGGCGTGGCGATAAGTTAATTTTTGAAAAAGTAGGACATGAGTGTGGTAGAATACATGTATTAATTAATTATTAAATACATACATACATACATACATATATATATATATATATGGGGGGGGGCGCTTTTTTGCACTGTTGGGCCTCAACCCCTTCTGCTGCATTGGTGTAAGTCAGAGGTAAGAGAGTTGGGTCTGGCCTTGCTGGAATTGCGTTTCAAGCTAGCTTATACGTAAGTCAGGCTTACCCAATGTAGATGCGTCTTAACATGAGTGCTGTGGGCTAAACGTATAGTGTGGTCACAGCAGAAATAACTGTTACAAGTGTTACAGTAGGAATATAATAAAGCAAGATAACTTATGACAATAAAACATATTAAATAAAACTAACATTGTGAAGGAAATTAACAGAGTTATGGCAGAATAGTACAGCAAGTAGAAATTACACTACAGCAGAAATGGTAAATAACTCAGTAACTTCTAGCTAAACAATAAGAATATCATCCAATAAATATAATTAATGGAACAACTTGTCTGCTGGATTGTAGACTGAGGTTTTCAACAGAAGCGAACCTAAGAAGGGAACCAATCTCCAACATGGGTAATCTCAAGAAAAAGTTCTTGCCATAAAAGTTACACGCTCTAAAGAAAGGACCTAAAGGGTTTGTTCTCAATCTTCAGAGAGTAGGTCTGTCAAGAGGAGAGAAAATATGGTCTATTGATGCATGTCTCTCTTCCCACTACTTTATTTTCCCTCTCTAGTTTTCTTTTAATCTTTCTTTCTTATCTTTTGTCTCTCCGTGTTTTCTTTTCCCTCTATTCTTTCTTTTCTACCTCTTGTGTTCTTCCCTCTCCCTTATGGTTCGTGGCTACCCCTTTTATACCATCTGCCATCATGGAATTTACCTCTTTTGTCCCTCAACCGTTTTTAGCTTCTTATGGGCATCTCTCCAGGACTACCTACTAATCTGCCAACTGTCCAGCCATTACCTTTGCCCAGAGTGTGTTGGTCGTACTACTATCCATTTCCAGATAAAATTACTTGTTTTGTTTCTTACCTTTCTCTGTTCTTGCTTTACCCTTATGGATAAGGATTAGACTACCTCATCACTTACCTCTATGGCATGCATCAAGTGGTCTTAACTCCTACTTACCTCTTTTGGGTAAAATGCAATCCCAGCAAGACATTTCCCCAAAGAAGCTTAGGTGGGAACCCCAGAATAGACCCCCATTTTCTCCCCACTACCAAACCACATTTTCTAAATACCTTGATCCATGGCTCACTTCCTATATATTGGCTGGGTATAAGTAGGTGATGCCCTAGTCCATGTTGGGAAAACACATGGATAAAATAGTTTCTCGTACAAAAACACGCAGCGAAACATAAACAGATTTACTTCATTCATCTGAGATAACATGCAAGATCTGAATTTTAGAAACAAAAAACAAGAAGGTGTACCTTGATGCAACGAAATTCAAAACAAAAGAAGATTGAACTTGGGAAGACTTTCAATCTTCACTCCAATTTCACAATGTGCCCAAGATGTGTGGTCTCTCAATCAGTTATAAACGTACTTGTTTAAGAGAATAACCAAGTTTCTTGAGAAAAACTCCCTAAATCCAGTTCAATATGTCTTATACACTTAAAACATATTAACATATCAATTAGAAGTCTTCACTTCTATGATCAAGACAAATCATCTTAATTGACATGTTATAGTCTTTGTAGATGAAATGCCCAATTTCATCACTTACTATGAACTTACTATGAATTAAGATTTTAAGTTTACAAAGAACTTGCAATTTATATCTTCTATGACTAAATCACATACTATACATCTCAAAGACTATATGATAATGTCCAAATATTCATGTTACCATTATTTTAAATAATAATAAAACAACTTTATTACATATAATATAATGTCATACATAGCATACAATAGGATTTTAGGGCATTAATCTTGACAATCAATTGTGCATGCTCCACTCCGTTTGCATTTGTTCCTTTCTAGCCTTCACATAATTTCTCCGCTTTTGCGTTATCTGGTTCTGCTGTACGTTCTAGCTTATATTTATCCTTTATGGCGTGATGTATGTGTGGGCTTTTGGGCTCGTATTTTCTTCCTTTTATCCCTTTTTGGGCTGGGTGTTGTCCAGGTGAAGGCCTTTGTCCCCATAGCCAGTTGGGCCATCATCTTGTCTCTCTTCTTCAGGGTCATAGGCCTTTTGGTCGTTAATCCTGTCATACTGCTTTATTGTGTTTGCTACAGCTTTGTCTTTCCTTTACCTCTTATTACCCCGTGGGCTTGCTGGCTGATGTTCCTACCATATCAGCCCATTAATCCATTAATTTTCTACTTAGGGCTTCCTTTACCCATTTATCACATCTTTACCTTTTAACAATTTTATGGGCTTATTGGCCATCATTCCTGTCATGTCAGCCTGTTTAGTTTACCACTTTATTCCTTGAGCGCTTCCTCAGTCCACTTACTCCTTCTTTACCTATTTTTACTCCTATGGGTTTGTTGCCTAATTCCTTGGACTTACTCGACCATTTTACTACGTCTTTACCTCTTATTACTTTTATGGGCTTATTGGCCATTATTCCAATCGTGTCAGCCCATTAGGTGTACCACTTTATTCCTTGGGCTTCCTCGACCCATTTACTTCTTTTTTACCTCTCATTATTCTCATGAGCTTACTACTTCATTCCTTGGATATCATCGGCCCATTTATTTCTTCTTTACCTCTTGTTATTTTCTTGGGCCTGCCGGCTATCAATCCTATCACTTTAGCCCATTGGCTTGTTTCCTTATTTCTTTACCATTTTGCCCCTTGATTTCTTCTCATCTTCTTTATTGTTGGGCTTTTTTTGCTGTTGGATCCTTTGTCGAAAATGGGGATCAACAATATAACATAACATTTTGTAAATTGATGTAATAATAATTGTGAATGGTAAATGATAATAGCAAAATAAATAAATAATTTTATTTATATATTTATGACTGGTGACATTAATTTCTAAAAGTTAGGATGATAAAATTTGTTATATCTCTAGCATTATTTATACCCTTTTTTTTAACTCAGCTATTCTACCAATGGGTCTTTTTTTTTTTTTTTTTTTTTTTTAAATCCTTCTCTTATTCTCCTCCACTCATTCTTTCTACCTTTTAAGTTTTTTTTTTTTTTTTAATATTTTAAACTCCTCCATATGTTGCCACTTTAAGTCTTGTCTTTGTTTGTGTCATCACGTGCAACCAAAATGTAAAAGACAAGGAAACAGTGAGAAATAGTCACAAAGAGAGAAATAGATCTAAGGCAGAAAAGAAAGGAAGAAACAGAAGATGGAGGAGCACCTAGAGAAAACGAAGAGAATCAACATGAAGTAGAGAAAACACAAAGAATAAGAAAAAATTATGCCCCACAAAATGCAGCGTTTGTATAGTTTTTTTTTCTTTTTCTTTTTTTAAATAAGCTTCCCGCGTCCTGGCATATCGGGCAGCGTCCTGGCATATTAGGACACCTAAAAAAAATCGCTTGTGATATGTATTTAGCCGTGTCCAGGCCACATGCCACATTCCAACGTGTCCGACACGAATGTGGCAACCAAAATGTCGCACTTGCTTCCCAGATTGCATTAGCAACATAAGCAATGAGAATTTCATCAAGCTCCCTAAAAACTATACCATTAGGAGTCTTGGTCCTTGAGGATGACATAGAAATAGCTATACTACATAGGAACTACAACAATTACAACCATCACTTCTACTATAACTGTTGTTTCTGTTGCTACTAGTACAACTATGAGCAATACAACCATGTATTAAAGAACTCTCAAAACTAATTTGGCAACATTATCAAATATTTGAGGCAAAGGATCTAGATGTTGAATAACAAGCTTCAAATTCTTGGCAAATTTGGATGTAGTAGAATAAATAAGTTGATGACACTACCATTTCATCAACAAAGGCATACATCAAATGGTTAGATGCAAAACATAAAATTTTATCCTTGATTTTGGATCAACAACTAATATTGAGTGTACCCTCATATAACTGCACAAAAAAAAATCTGGCTTGCAATAAGTTTTCTTGAAATGAAGTTATGGTTGCATTGAAAATTAATCACTTAAAAAAAAAAAAAAAAAAAAAAGAGGAAAATCAATCAACCCAAACTTATATCAAACTCTACTCATGTCAAATAGGATTTGAATAAAAGTGTTATTCCTCAAATTACTCAAAAGTACAAATAGATTCAAAAAAAGAACCATTGGAATATCTCAACATTGGGTATGGATGTTAATGGACTTGTAATCCAAGAGCCTCAAACAGTCCCATGACTCTGGAGGAATCATAATGCAATAAAAAAATTGAAATAAGTATTGGACCAACTTTAGCTAATGGATAAGATAGTGGTGGCATTGATATAGTTTCGTCTTCTAGGTCAAAAAGAGAAAGAAATCTACTCTTAGAACTTAAAAAATAGATCAAGTTCGGTTGAACTCCATTGTCTGCTGAAAGTCAACACATAGCCAAATTCTGATCCCACTAAAATTTTTCATTTTTGACAATTTTTTATTGTTAGGAATTTTAGTATTTTCTCCCTCTTACTAAACCACTGTAAAAATAAAAATAAAAAATAAAAAATCTATCATGTTTTCTCAATTTGTGGCTTCCTCTTGTCATATTTCTCAATTCGATATTTTATTGCAACAAAAATTACTGGTATGGTAACCTATCCCAACAAAAAATTTGTTGCAATAAATTATAGCAACAATATTTTTTTGTTGCAATAAAATATTTTATAATAATAAAAATACTTTATTGTAACAAATTTATTGCAATAAACTATTGCAACAAAATGACTTAAAAAATAGATCAAGTTCGATTGAACTCCATTGTCTGCTGAAAGACAACACATAGCCAAGTTACGATCTCACTAAAATTTTTCATTTTTGACAATTTTTTATTGTTAGGAATTTTAGTATTTTCACCCTCTTACTAAACCAATGTAAAAATAAATAATAATAATAATAAATCTATCATGTTTTCTCAATTTGTGCCTTCCTCTTGTCATATTTCTCAATTCGATACTTTATTGCAACAAAAATTACTAGTATGGTAACCTATCCCAAAAAAAAAAATTTGTTGCAATAAATTATAGCTAAAATATGTTTTTTGTTGTAATAAAATATTTTATAATAATAAAAATACATTATTGCAATGAATTTATTGCAACAAAACTCTATTGCAACAAAATTTTTGTTGCAATAGTTTATTGCAATAAGTGGGCAACGAAAATTTTTGTTGTGATAGAGTTTATTGCAATGCAACAAAACTTTTGTTGCAATAAGGGTTTAGAAACACCACTAGACTCATATAGCACCACTAGACTCAGGGCATAGCACACTGCTCAGGGCATATGTCATAGAATCTCTCTCTAGTTTAAGCAGCTCCCGATTTGCCAACAAATTCTAATTGGTGTTAGCTCTTGCAGGACGCCTTGCCTTGGCCTGCCTTATAGCCATAGCTCGAGCTTGCTTCTTCTCTCCTTTCCTTTCAGACTTTTTCTTCTTCTCCTTGAAGTTCCCTGCCATCTCCCTGTCTAGAACTAGAGCAGAACCAGCATTGTACAAACTGAAGTTAATAGTAGTCATTAGTTATTTAAGTTTTTACAAGTTCCCTAATTTCAATCCTTAAAGGTAACGGTAACTTACTCACAATTAGCAGTGTGAACCTTATTCAGGTACTCAAGTGTCACATACCACCCAAACATGCACTTCGCACAGATCGCAGGCATAGTGGAATAAAACATTTTTTGTAAAACTAAACGCCTGCATTTATGATTCTTGCATTATTTACTTCTAATTTCTAAAATGTATTATGTTGATGAATGCAAGTTTTGCATGGATACAAAGAGCTATAGAGACACCCAAAAAAAGAAAAATAAATTTATATTGATCTAAATTACTCACATGTATATTTCAATCATAAATTTTCTCCACCCGAAAATAAAATCTTAACTATGTCACTGCTTGTATACTTGTTAACTAAAGTTACTCATGTTTGTTCCTTGTTTCTCACCTAATACGAACTTCACATATACCAGTTTCTTTTCATTTTTAACTCTCTGAACTTTTACTTTATAATTTGAGTTTCACTCAAAACAAAATTGACTGTTATCAAAATGTAGGGACCAATTTTTTTTAATTGGCTATAGTAGTATTTTAAAACACCACTATAGGTCTAGACCCTATAGTGGCATTTATAAAACGCTGCTATAATATAGGCCTATTCTACTATAGTATATGCCTATTTTTTTTAATTGGCTATAGTAGCGTTTTAAAATGCCGTTATAGGTTCATACCTTATAGTGGCATTTATAAAACGCTGCTATCAAAATGTAGTGATCAAATTGACCATAACTCTATATAAGAACCAAAATAACATTTTCGACTATTAAAAATGATATGGCATTTATTTTAATGAAAAATTAAAATATTTATAAAAGGAAAATGCTTTTACAAATCGAATTTAATATATTTATTCTTGATTATCAATATTACCCATTTTTTGCAAATGAAATTTATTGGTCTATTTTTTTCTTGTTTCTTTATTTGATTATACATTGTTTAATGCATTTAATTTGAAATCTATGCGTTGGATTAAATAATGAAAGTGAGTCTAGGCATGTGGTTGTCTTGTCATTTGCTTAGTTCAAGCTAGCTTGAGTGGAGTCAATATTGTAACAAATGATAGTAATTGTTTATTTTGTGATTAGAGTTTCACTCAAACAATTTATACAATATATCACAATTCAAATTTCTTAATTTCCAAATCCTCAAGCCAAGAACCAACAAAGATTTCTTGTTGGATCTTAACCTAGAAAATTAATTTCCAAATCCTCAAGCCCAAGAACCAACAAAGATTTATTGTTAGATTTTGACCGAGACAATTATAGAAAACCACCTAGATGAATATTATCATTTCAATTATTTTCAACTGAACCTTTTTTGTAGAAGCATCTTTTCATACCCAAAAAACAAAAACAAAAAAACGCTAGGGATTTAAGATATAGCAAGCTAATTATCCTTTAATTTATAACTAATTTTCTAATAATATATGAAATTCTCATGGTAAAAAGAAAAATTAAGGATTGGAGAATACTTGGGTTTCAACAATTTCACTTACAAAAGAGTGACTCGAGATAGAAAATGGAAAGAGCAGAGTGAAAAATGAATAATTTGGTCCATTTCTTTTAATGAAAAATTAAAATATTTATAAAAGAAAAAATGCTCTTAGAAATCGAATTTAAAGTATTTATTATTGGTTATTAACGTAGGGACCAATTTTTTTAATTGGCTATAGTAGTATTTTAAAACGCTAATAGGTCTAGACCCTATAATGGTGTTAATAAAATGCTACTATAGTATAGGCCTATTCTACTATAGTATAGGCCTATTTTTTTTAATTGGCTATAATAGCGTTTTAAAACGCCACTATAGGTCCATACCCTATAGCAACGTTTATAAAACACTGCTATCAAAATGTAGTGATCAAATGTAGAAAACAAAAAGAGTGTAGTGAAAAATGAATATATTGCCTTCTCCAAATCCAAAAGTTAATTTGCTATTCTCCAAAGAAACAATCATGTTAAGCCCCAATTTGATTCCAATATATTCATGAAGGGTCCCATTCCAACAATCATGTAAATGGACATGAAGGGTCACAAACATTTGAGTCCGAGTTAGGCCCAAACCCGACACAGTTGACAAACCTAACGACCAAAATGAAGCAAATAAAACAAACACACAGCACAAACATACTAGAACAACAACTATACAACACAAACGGAAAATTTTTTGAATGTAAAGAAACATAACACACAATATGAAAGAGTTCAAACGAGTAACTAGACTCATGTAGCATATTGCGTGGGGCATATGTCATAGAATCTCTCTCTAGTTTGAGCAGCTCCCCATTTTGCTAACAAATTCTAATTGGTGTTAGCTCTTGCAGCACGCCTTGCCTTGGCCTGCCTTATAGCCATAGCTCGAGCTTGCTTCTTCTCTCTTTTCCTTTCAAACTTTTTCTTCTTCTCCTTGAAGCACCCTGCCATCTCCCCGTCTAGAACTAGAGCAGAACCAGCATTGTACAAACTAAAGTTAACAGTAGTCATTAGTTATTTAAGTTTTTACAAGTTCCCTAATTTCAATCCTTAAAGGTAACGGTAACTTACTCACAGTTAGCAATGTGAACCTTATTCAAGTACTCAAGTGTCACATACCACCCAAACATGCACTTCGCACAGATCGCAGGCACACTGGAATAAAACATTTTCTGTAAAACTAAACGCCTGCATTTATGATTCTTGCATTATTTACTTCTAATTTCTAAAATGTATTATGTTGATGAATGCAAGTTTTGCATGGATACAAAGAGCTATAGAGACACAAAAAAAAGAAAAAAAAAAAAGAAAAAGAAATTTATATGGATCTAAATTACTCACATGTATATTTCAATCATAAATTTTCTCCACCCAAAAATAAAATCTTAACTATGTGGCTATCTCGACACTTGTATGCTTGTTAACTAAAGTTACTCATGTTTGTTCCTTGTTTCTCACCTAATACGAACTTCACATATACCAGTCTCTTTTCATTTTTAACTCTCTGAACTTTTACTTTATAATTTGAGTTTCACTCAAAACAAAATTCTGAATGTTATCAGAACCATGTAGGGAAAAACGTCTTTTAATACCCAAAAAAAAAAAAAAAAAACACCGCTATAGGTCTAGACCCTATAGTGGCATTTATAAAACGCTGCTATAATATAGGCCTATTCTACTATAGTATATGTCTATTTTTTTTAATTGGCTATAGTAGTGTTTTAAAATGCCGCTATAGGTTCATACCTTATAGTGGCATTTATAAAACGCTGCTATCAAAATGTAGTGATCAAATTGACCATAACTCTATATAAGAACCAAAATAACATTTTCGACTATTAAAAATGATGTGGCATTTATTTTAATGAAAAATTCAAGTATTTATAAAAGGAAAATGCTTTTACAAATCGAATTTAATATATTTATTCTTGATTATTAATATTACCCATTTTTTGCAAATGAAATTTATTGGTCTATTTTTTTCTTGTTTCTTTATTTGATTATACATTGTTTAATGCATTTAATTTGGAATCTATGCGTTGGATTAAATAATGAAAGTGAGTTTAGGCATGTGGTTGTCTTGTCATTTGCTTAGTTCAAGCTAGCTTGAGTGGAGTCAATATTGTAACAAATGATAGTAATTGTTTATTTTGTAATTTGAGTTTCACTCAAACAATTTATACAATATATCACAATTCAAATTTCTTAATTTCCAAATCCTCAAGCCAAGAACCAACAAAGATTTCTTGTTGGATCTTAACCTAGAAAATTAATTTCCAAATCCTCAAGCCCAAGAACCAACAAAGATTTATTGTTAGATTTTGACCGAGACAATTATAGAAAACCACCTAGATGAATATTATCATTTCAATTATTTTCAACTGAACCTTTTTTGTAGAAGCATCTTTTCATACTCAAAAAACAAAAACAAAAAAATGCTAGGGATTTAAGATATAGCAAGCTAATTATCCTTTAATTTATAACTAATTTTCTAATAATATATGAAATTCTCATGGTAAAAAGAAAAATTAAGGATTGGAGAATACTTGGGTTTCAGCAATTTCACTTACAAAAGAGTGACTCGAGATAGAAAATGGAAAGAGCAGAGTGAAAAATGAATAATTTGGTCCATTTCTTTTAATGAAAAATTAAAATATTTATAAAAGAAAAAATGCTCTTAGAAATCGAATTTAAAGTATTTATTATTGGTTATTAACGTAGGGACCAATTTTTTTAATTGGCTATAGTAGTATTTTAAAACGCTAATAGGTCTAGACCCTATAGTGGTGTTAATAAAATGCTACTATAGTATAGGCCTATTCTACTATAGTATAGGCCTATTTTTTTTAATTGGCTATAATAGCGTTTTAAAACGCCACTATAGGTCCATACCCTATAGCAACGTTTATAAAACACTGCTATCAAAATGTAGTGATTAAATGTAGAAAATAGAAAGAGTGTAGTGAAAAATGAATATATTTCCTTCTCCAAATCCAAAAGTTAATTTGCTATTCTCCAATGAAACAATCATGTTAAGCCCCAATTTGATTCCAATATATTCATGAAGGGTCCCATTCCAACAATCATGTAAATGGACATGAAGGGTCACAAATATTTGAGTCCGAGTTAGGCCCAAACCCGACCAGTTGACAAACCTAACGACCAAAATGAAGCAAATAAAACAAACACACAGCACAAACATACTAGAACAACAACTATACAACACAAACGGAAAATTTTTTGAATGTAAAGAAACATAACACACAATATGAAAGAGTTCAAACGAGTAACTAGACTCATGTAGCATATTGCTTGGGGCATATGTCATAGAATCTCTCTCTAGTTTGAGCAGCTCCCCATTTTGCTAACAAATTCTAATTGTGTTAGCTCTTGTAGCACGCCTTGCCTTGGCCTGCCTTATAGCCATAGCTCGAGCTTGCTTCTTCTCTCTTTTCCTTTCAAACTTTTTCTTCTTCTCCTTGAAGCACCCTGCCATCTCCTCGTCTGGAACTGGAGCAGAACCAGCATTGTACAAATTGAAGTTAACAGTAGTCATTAGTTATTTAAGTTTTTACAAGTTCCCTAATTTCAATCCTTAAAGGTAACGGTAACTTACTTGCAGTTAGCAATGTGAACCTTATTCAAGTACTCAAGTGTCACATACCACCCAAACATGCACTTCGCACAGATCGCAGGCACACTGGAATAAAACATTTTCTGTAAAGCTAAACGCTTGCATTTATGATTCTTGCATTATTTACTTCTAATTTCTAAAATGTATTATGTTGATGAATGCAAGTTTTGCATGGATACAAAGAGCTATAGAGACCAAAAAAAAGAAAAAAAAAAAAGAAAAAGAAATTTATATGGATCTAAATTACTCACATGTATGTTTCAATCATAAATTTTCTCCACCTAAAAATAAAATCTTAACTATGTGGCTATGTCGACACTTGTATGCTTGTTAACTAAAGTTACTCATGTTTGTTCCTTGTTTCTCACCTAATATGAACTTCACATATACCAGTCTCTTTTCATTTTTAACTCTCTGAACTTTTACTTTATAATTTGAGTTTCACTCAAAACAAATTTCTTAATTTCTCAGAACCTTTTTTGTAAAAGCGTCTTTTCATACCCAAAAAAAAAAAAAAAAAAGCGCTACGGATTTAAGCAATTTTCATACTCAAAAAGGTAAAAAGGATTTGAAATACCTGGGTGAGAGAGAAAATGGAAAGAGCAGCGTAGAGCATGTAAAGAGCTACGTAGAGCATGGAAAGAGCAAAGAGAAGAGTGTAGTCAAATGAAAAATGAGGGTAATGAAAAATTAGAATATTTATAAAAGAAAAATGCAGGCAGGTTATTGTTTAATTTCAAAGACAGAAGGGGGCAATTATGAATTACTCAAAAATAGAAATTAAATTGTGAATTACCCAAAAATAAAAATAAAAATAGGAAAGTGCATTTTTCACATTATAAAATTTATGTTAATGTTATTTAATAAATATATTAAATACAAGTTGTTTTACATTGAATATGCATTTTTTGGGGGTTGTTTCTATTATTAAATATGCAATTCTATTCACAATAAAAACAAATATAAAGACATATATTGCTTTATTGATCTTTAGCTTTTTTTTTTTTTTTTAACGATTGATATATTCATATGTATAATAAAAAATACTTAATATTTGTGGGTTTCAGTTAGCTTAATTGGTAAAATTTCTGATGGTTGTATAAAAGATATTGGGTTCATTTTCTACCTACACCAAAAACTGATTGGTGTCTTGGTTTGATAATAAAGAGTTATTATCCGGAGCAGACGTCATAGGTTGAAACTGTCCAAAAGTACTTGATACTTGTAATCATATGTACGCATTTTTATTATTTGTAGTCAAGGCAAATAAAATTTTAAAAAAAAAATTGATACACTCCACAATAAATGAATTGTTAAAGAAAGCTCTATAAATTACTAAATTAGTATTCTACTTTAAGTTTGTGGGCGAAAATATGGTGCAACAAACATTATACAATTCTCATAAAAAAATAATAATAATAATAAATAAAAATTTTAAAAAAAAAATTATACAATTTGATATTGATTGCCATCATGATTCACGCGCAAATGAAAACTATAAACTTTAAGCTAATGCTTTCTTTTTTAAAGACAATCCCAATTTCCCAATTCAAGCCATATTTATGCAATTGCCTTCTCCAAATCCAAAAGTTAATTTGCTATTCTCCAAAGCAAGCCCCAATTTGATTCCAATATATGCATGAAGGTCCCATTTGAGATGTACTCATAGATCATCAACGGCTGCTCACCTTCCACGCAACAACCCAAGAGTTTGACTAGGCTCTTGTGATTGACTTGAGAAAGTATACCAACTTCATTGAGAACTTGTTCTGTGCTTTTGAACTTTGATGCTTCCCACTCTAGCTGATTTAACAGTAGTCCCATCTTGAAGCTCACCTTTGTAGACCTCACCAAAACCACCACTCCCTAAAACCCTTTCTTTGGAGAAGTTATTTGTAACTTTCTTCGTCTCTTTTAGGTGAAACCCCCTTGAAGATTTACCACCATTGCTTGACGCAATGCCAGCTTAATGGGTGAGCCAAATAGGCAATCGCCTCGGCCTAAGGCCCCCAATGAAAAAAGACTCCTAAATTTTTACCAATAGAGATATTCTTGTACCAATAGAAGTATTAATTAGACCCTAAATATTCACTAATAAATAAAAAGTAGTTTTTTTTTTTATCAAAGAAAAACCAGTTAAAGAAAAATATTTTCATTGGATTGGTCAATCATTGCATGATGTAGCGCCGGCTCAATGGGTGAGCCAAATAGGCAATCGCTTAAGGCCCCCAATGAAAAAAGGCTCCTAAATTTTTACTAATAAAGATATTCTTGTACTAATAGAAATATTAATTAAGCCCTAAATATTCACCAATAAATTAAAAGTAGTTGTTTTTTATCAAAGAAAAACCAGTTAAAGAAAAATATTTTCATTGGATGGGTCAATCATTTAATCTCTTACACATAAATGTTAAAAAAACTCATTAATCTGACACTAGTAAATAAATTTATACATTCTATTTAGAAATATCAAATATATTACTTTATTACAATTTTCAATCATAATTTTTTAGTATTTGGTTACTTCATTCAATAAATAGTGTTTATTTTAGTTGTATAGTTATTGAATAATGCGATGGGTTCGTTTTAATTTGTAATTTTTTTCTAAAAAAATAGATTTAAAATGAATAAAAAAAAACCAAAAGTTAAATAAATATTCTATTAATATTCAAAGTATAAGAATAGACCTCACTTAAAGTTATCGCTTTAGGCCTCCCAATACCTTGAGCCGGCCTTGGCTTGATGTCAACATGTCCTCTCTTGCCTTGGCCGCCCTTGCAGCCTTGCCTGCTGGTTGGAGAGTTTCCAGGATCTTCTTACTGCAATAGCAGTCGTTGCTACTGCTAGAGAGAAAAAGGAGATCACCCCCATGGAAACCTTTAAGCTGAGGCTAGCTTTAGTTTTTCTCTTCTTCCTCAAGCACGTTCCAACACCATGGTCCCAGTGGTATCCCTTGTTGCAAAGGCAATGGAGGCAGCCATTTAGACCAGAAGGTAAACACTAGGAAGCCCTTGAGAAATCAAGTTGAGTCTTACAAACTGGTTCTGGTGGAGTCCATTGAATTTCCAATCCCTCTTCCCATTGAACAGCAGGCTTCTCAGGATCCAAATGAATGATGCTTCTGAAGGTTCTACAACCTAAATTGTGAAGCCGTATCATGTATGCTGAAGGCATACCACCAGCAACAAAGGTGCAACAAGGGTCAATATCATTTGCACATTGAAGTGTTGTCTTTGTGTCAACATGTCCCGAGCTATTCAAGTAACGGTGACAAAGACTAGAAGGAATGCAATTGAGAGGAGAGACTAAAAGCCGTTAAGGGGAAGATTGTGTTGGATGAAGGGGAGTTGAAAGGGAGAGATTGATCAACCAGAGGCCCTCACTCACTAGCATGTCTTGAGTAACACATCTATCAGGCAGCCAGGCCGATGGTTGCACCACCATGCGTTGAGATGAAGCCATTATGTTGAGTGCAAGACAAGAACTTCCACTGAGGGCATCAAAATAAACTTTGTTAGAGTGGGGATCACAACGAAGAGAGTAGTCTGGGTCACCGCAGTTGGGGTTTGTGCTTAGAGGATATGGGACTTCAATGGAGCCACAATTTGGACAGGCCTTTTAAGAACATTGAAGACAAAGGAAAAGAAGCAAGAAGATACAGCTACAAAGGCAGTGTGGTGCTGTGTTTGGCTTGACGTGTGCAGAGGGGAAGAAGAGATGAAAAGATCATCTTACATGCAGGAAAGAAGAGGGAGTAAATATAAGGCTATAGGCCTATACCAAAGGAATAAATTGGGCACAAGAATCTACATAAAAAAACCATGAAACTTTTGGCATTTATTGGAGAGGTGGATTCCTCTTCCATGGTGTCCAGAGGGACGCATTTCTAGCTGTACTTGAGAGAAAGCTTTGAACAAAAATGGCCTCAATACCAAGTTAAAGAGTTGGGAGATTTTCCTTGTCTTTTCATGTTGTTGAGCAAAAAATCATGAAAATATTGAAAATTTGGATTGAGAAAATTACAGCTGATTAAAGAATTGCAAGTAAGAATTCCACAACATAGTGGCCCCTGCACTACTACTTCTCAGTGTTCTTCCCTTTAGTAAATGATCACGTGTATCAGTCGTGAGACAAGTGGGAGCCATACCAATAGACTACAAGAAAACTTTAAAGACATAATCTATTTCCATAATAATATGCAATGACCAAGCGGTCCAAGAAATCTCATACTAAAACAAATGAACAAGAGAATGTTACCAAATAAGAAGTCCAATTTGTTGACTGTCCTGCATGGAAAAACAAATCAAACCATCTATCTGTTCGGAAACATAAGAAAGCACAATTAAAATGAGTTCTTTTCCATTTTCTCCGCTCTGGTATCCTTATTTTCCATGTCTTCCACCAGGTAACAATTTCGTGTTAGGATTTACAAATAAATTCAAAGTAGAACATTTAGAAAAGCAAGGGAACTTGAGATAAATTTTGAGAAAACGTAAAAGTTGAAGGATATTTATTAAGGGTCATAAACAGTACTTGCAAGAACAATTACATACATTATCAATTTATGTAGTCTTTTTTTTTTTCTTTTTTTTTTTTTGGTCCAGGAACAAATGAAACTGAAGGTCTGTGGTTCACAGTAAAGGCCTATACAAGGAAGAAATCCTTTTCTCCCACAAGTTTTCATCCTTCAATCCCATATGAACAAATCATGACAGCATCAACCTTCAACAATTTTTACAGGAGACCTGCACAACAAATTAATAACAGAAATTAACCGCCAGGGAATTGGAATATAGGACACTTGAAGGTCAATATTTTTTGTTCTCATAACCCAATACTTACCCAAATGGGCTTTGTTTGATGGCCAGTAGTTCAACATCCAACTGCAGTCCAATGAAGATAGAAAACAGTAAAGATGCATGTAGAGAAGAGTCCATATTAGAAAGGTGAAAGGAATGTAAAAGTAAATTGATTAATAACATCTATGGTGTTAGATTAATTCTGACAGGGCATGGTGTGTTATCAGAAATTATGTTCTTATATGAAAGATGGGAAGTCAAGCTTTGCAGCCCAGACATGTCATTTCTCGCCAAAATGTTAGCTCATAAGTAAAAAGCATCAAAGGCCATGCTTGAAGCACAGAAATCCACATAGCATCTCTTAAACCACAGTAATCTACTAATCTTATTATTTATTGCAGAAAAGATTCAAAAGAATTTAGTTTATTATAGCTAAAAGTGGAACAAATAATTAGAAGATTTTCAACTCCACAAATTGACGCAATAAAGAAATAATAACCTATGGATATAGACATTCTTAGCCACTATACCTCTTATCTCTGCACTCTAACATTTTGAGTTTAGGCATAAAGAAAGTTACTGTTTCATTTTGAGAAAGAAAAAAAAAATGATGTGATCTCTTGACTGATGATCTAACCGTGGCAAAGCTAATCATATGCTAACTGCTACAACAGCCAATTGAAGACCCCATCAAACACGATGCCTATATCTCATATATATTCAAAATACAATGGACCATTTGAGTACAAGCTAAAACTTAACTTTGCTCTTAATCTTCATGTAAGAAACCTTGGGAAGAGATAAAAACAAGTTACCTCTATTGTTGCATTGGGAGGGATTTCCTGGACTCCTTTGCTTCCATAAGCTAGCTCAGGAGGAACAATAAGTAATCGCTGCATAAAACTAAATAATCAAACACTTGAAAAAGGCTATAACAGCGACCAACTACAATAATGCCCTTTCCCCTTCTCATAAAGATCAAAATGTAGGCATGTGAGCATGAAACCTTCACCTGCTTTCTCCTTCTCATAAAGAACTTCAAATTTGTAAGAAATGTACATGCCACCAATTGCTAAGAATTTTGATCTCAAAGTCTCAATCATAAAATTCTTATTTATACAATCACATGGGATCAAAAAGGAAAAGGGAAAAAATGATCCTAAGACTACCAAGTATATCCTCTTTGTAGTCAATCAGTTTGCAATAGTGACACACTTGAAGGACACACTTCCAGAAAGGAATTACTTATATATTTTTGGAAATTGCAAGGTACTACTATAACAGTTTCAAAGATATAACAAGGAAGTTTCTGTTCCAAAACTGGTCTCACCTGGCCTCCAACCTTCATGCCTTGTACACCTAGATCCAATCCTTTAAGGACATTTCCCCTCTCTGACTCACCTACATCAAATCCATATGGCTGCAGCAATTCAAGTATATCAATATTAAACAAGAAGCAAAAGTTTTTCATGCACAAGAGCATTGAAACAGGGTACAGACCTGGGAGTTTAGAAAATTGAGTTTGCATTGGAAATGCTTGGTAAGATGTGAATAGTTGTACTAATATTACAAGATGCATGTACACAAACAGAAACAACAGACATAAAAACACTTCATGATGACAGTGTAGTGCATTTGGGTGTAGATTGCATAGATTCTGTTGCTAGACAATTTTTTCCATAGTATTTTTAACATACTGATTAGAATTAAAAGGACTCCACGCTACAAATTGTACAGTTCATAAACTAACATGTTAAATATCAACCCCTGGTTTAGTGTAGTCATATGATTGCTTGGTGCATGTGGCCTAGTTTGCAAACAAAGGTTAGGAGACATAAACCATCATAAAAATTTATATGAAAGGTGAAATAAATTTTCACTCATTTGTTTGGAAAAAGATTGAATAGAGAATTGGCTGATGAACGGTGGTCAGCCCCAAGCAATGGGAAAATTCAAGTTTATTAGTTTTTATGGTCATTTTAGTGTTGGCTAATTCCGTGTAAAAGTTTAAATTGTAACCACATTGATTTCCATGTATTAATTTCATTTGAGTTGTAAGCAATTGAGTAATCAAGGTTAAAGGGCTGAAAGAAGAAGTTCAAAGGCTTGCCTACCACTCGCCAGACAATTGCTAATTCATCTGGGTTGAGTGAGAGTACAATAGAGAGGTTCACTAGTCCCTCACCAGTCATCTAGGTCGAGTGAGATTCAAACTGAGAGGTCACTTGTCCCTCGCCACACACCTCGGTTGAGCGAGTTTTGCAAAAGCCACTGACCTAGGCATTTTGTAGCCAATTAAACCCAAACCCTATACATGTATAAACATGGTTTTGTAATCCTAATTAAGAGAAGAGTAAGAATGCCACAAAGTCAAGAAAAAATAGATCTGAATATTCCTAGAGTCTTCCTGCCGCTCTCATTGAATATCCTTGAAAGGTTTATTGTTCCATACACCAAGATCACCAAAATGAGTGTTGGACATCTATTGAAACCACAAAGCTTTCATCCTAGTGCTATTGGGGAGTACAAATCTCCAAGAGGATCTTGTCCATTTGAGGTTCTGGTTGTGGTCGCATGTGCATCATCGGTGGAAGCAATATGTGTAGTTGAAGAGTTAAGATGTTCATGAGTAGTGAAAGGTTTTCCTGTAAGTTGCCTACAGGTCAATAGAGTCTAGGAAAAGGTTTTCTTATGATTGTCAAATTTCTCTTGCTATAGTGGATTTGCTTTATTGAAAAAAAATTCCCCCGTAGTGGTTTTTCCCTTGGATATTTTCCTTGGGTTTTTCACTTTGTCACCATATGGCCATTTCCTTGTGGGTGACTTTGTGCGATTGGTGATACATTTTCTAATTTGCATTACTTGCTTACATTGATTTTTTCTGAATTGAAAATTGGCATAATTGAATAACTTGGTTAATTCAAATGATAAGTAACAACAGGGGTCCAAATTTCCCAACATTAGCAATTCACCTGAAGTACTAGAGTTGTATGAATGCATATAACAGAGATTGAAGGTGTACTTTCTGGTCTTTAAAAAACTCTCAAAAAGTTTCCACTCTATACAAGCTCAACAAAATAGGGTGCTGGTTTTATAATAGATGTTTAACATGTCCAATGGGAGAGGAGGTATCTACTGTGCCAGCTCCATAGAGGCCTGCTCCATAGAGCAGGCACGGGAGATATTTACTAGTGCAATGGGCGACTCTTTAGATTGCATCAATACATTGCAGTCTAGTTAGATGTAATTGTTTCTTCACTTATTATCCTTATCAGTTTACATGTCATTCACAGTTTCCACAGTGTTCAAATCTAAAGGAAGCTGATATGGAGCGTCTCTCCCATGGCCTAATTATATGTAGTGCAGAAGGCTTGATACTTGAGGAATAGCTATTATTATTGGAATACATAGTATATTGTGAAAAATGTATCATTCCTATCTTACCGTTCCTCCTCCAACACCAAGTCCTTGTCTACTAGTCATAAAAGTGACACCCTTCCATTTAGCAACGTAGTGAACCTACAATACATAAGCAAATTTATAATATTTGAATGTTATTAGTTACCAGATAATATGCAAGATTATAGTGTTGACTACGTATGCATGCAATTGTGAAACTAGAGAAGGTTCATTGTTATACAATATACACTAATTCCACATCATATCAGTGCAATCTAAATATTCAACCATTCAAAAAGATATGCATCTGTGGTTTCACTTGATGTGCAGGAATGCCTGACTTACCAATCTATTTGGTAATTTACTAGGAGCTCATGTATCCCATGCTGGATTAATCATATTCTAGGTCAGAGCAATGAACCTATCCAATACCTAGAATCCATAGATAGTTTGCTATAGCTTTCATTAGGTAATTTTACTTCAACAGCTTCACAACCAAAAGTGATGAAATTAGCCCATCTAATCCAGATAGATGGCTTTTGAACCTCTTGAAATTGCCCCCAAAAAAAAAAAAAACAAAAAGAATTTAAAATTATTTTCCCTTTAGAACATAAACAATCATATGGAAACCAAAGTTACAAATTTCCTTTACTTTCTATCTATTTCTTCAATTAAACCTATCAAAGAATTAAAGTTATCAGAATTTAAGGTTAGAATTCCCTTGCATAAGCATGATACAACATATCCATTAGTAACCTGGCAGAAAAGGCAAACATGGTCAAAATATTAAAAATATTGACATTACAAATTTTCTACATTAATATGGTGCATAAATACAAATTATACAGCAATTACAAGATTTCTATTTTTCACATATTAATCACTCATAATATTAACATTTCTCACAAATCTAGAAAGTAGGTTCTTATAGTTTAGAAGTCAGTATTGAACTCAGGCATTGACAGGCATCGAATAATATAATTGAGATAGATTCTATGAGCTATCAATGAAGTAATTATCAGATTTAACAGGTATAGTTTTCATACATTAAACACTAATTAGTCATTTTCTGCATATGATATGGGTAGGCATTGGTATAATCTAGGAAGCAGTGTAACCCATAAAAGTTCAATATTGAAATTTAAGCAGGTTACAACCATACTGCAACCCGGGATCCCTTTACAGCCTTCGCTCCACCCCCGACCTTCAAATCATAATACCTGAAGGATATATACATAAGAATTTCAGCATAAATTTGCATGTGAGAACTGAAATGCGACTTCTATGAATGAAATTAACCAACTAAACAATACTTTCAACTTAGGGGTTATGAAGCTACAACTTAAACTGTTCTATTCCATATATTAAGAGACAAAGTATAGGAAAAATTCTGACACAATCTCATGCTGGAAAGTAGAAACTAATCATAGAAGAAATTTTTTTAAATAAATTAGTTAGATAGAAAATTCCTTTTTGGGTACAACCATCTAATGTAACATGTTATCAAATGAAAATGCAGTTACAAGTAACTTACTAGAGTTCAAGGCATCATATCTAAGGAAATTATAGTAGATTTAAAGCATAGGAAAACAAGAAAGCAAAATAATATAAACAAGAAAATTATAAATAAGCAATGACTGAATTACTAACTTCAGACCATTGGGGAGGGTTGTAAATTCACTTTCAGGTACTTTTGCTCCTCTTAGCTGCAGCAAACAAAAAGAGCTACATGATTTTACAACTATAAAGACTCTTTTTCCCCTTATTTAATCTATTAGCAAAAAAAATAACCTCAAAAATAACTTATGCAATTATCTGAACCAAAAATAAAAACTTACAGCTCTTCTACTTGTGCTTACAGCCTCAGCCACATCACAGGCACAAACGCCAGCAGCTGAGTCATAATAAATGTTAATCAAACAGTAATGCTAAAGACATAATATTTTTCTCTAACATTTTCACAACTGCTTCGTTTGACATATTCTTATTAATTAGCCACTACTAACGCCACTTTATTGACTACCATTAAAGTTGCGTCTCAAGACATATTGTTCAAAAGGAAAAATAGAAAAACATCATAGATAATGGTGTTGAACCAAATTTTTTTAATCAGGCATAATAATTTGTCAGCACTAGCCCCAAAAAGAAAAAAAAAAAAAAAAAAAAAAAAAAAAAAAAAAAAAAAACATAACTTTAAAGACCCAAATGATCAAATTACAAAAATACAAAGTAAAGGGGACTCTTTTACGAAATTTATATAGAAATGATACACATGGACTAACCAGTTGTGAGGAGAGAAGCAAGCAATGCCCTTCTTCCATCGTTGGCTGGTTCTGCAGTATCATTGGACTTGGAGGAAGAGAATGAGCAGAGAAATGGCAACCCATTTGGATTTCTTCTGTTAGAGTTAGAGGGTCTCCTCTTACCTGTCCCTGAGGAAAGCTCAAAACTGGTTTAGCTTATCATTCTTGACAAAACAAAACCCACAATATATATAGTGTGAGAGAGAGAGAGAGAGTACTTGTACTGGGAAAGTTGTTGTAGTGAGTGAGAGGGTTATGAAGGAGAGATGGGGTGTGGTGATGACAAAGGAAGAGTGAGAGAGAGAGTGACGTTGGCATTTTGGGTTTGGTTGGAGTGAGTGACCGTTAAGAGAAGAGAGGCTGTTCCTGTTGTTGAAGCTTGAAACTTGAAACTTGAAACTTGAAATCAATGGCTTTTGTTTTGTTTGGGAAATGGGAGAGGATAACGTCATCGATTTCATCCACATAACACAAGTACGCTACCGTCCTCGTTTTTCTTCCTTCCCATTAGACTTTTTTAAAATAAATAAATAAATCCCATAGCCTCTGAGCGTGCTCATACGCACTCTTCTTTTTTTCTTTTCTTTCTTTCAACGGCAAACTTTTCATTTATCTCAATTCAAGAATGCTATATCTTGGCATCAATTCTACCACTTAAAGAAAATATAAATGTGCCCAAAAATATTTATATATATATATATAAATTTTTGTTGTTTAAAATGTAACAAGACTCTAATATTTTAAAAAAATTTTAAAAGGTATAAATTTTAAGGTCAATTATATATATATATATATATAAAGAATAATGACTTATAAAAATGTGATTTTTCAATAATAATAATAAAAAAAAGAGTCACAAGGACTAGAAATTACCAATTGAGTTATAATTTATAATAAGTCTTTTGGTGAATATAGACGGTTATACGTTTGATTTGGCAATTAATTTGTATCAACATATTCTTCTCAAAAAAAAAAAAATGTATCAACATATATGGGAGCCAATTTAATATATGGACAAAACTTAGGTATAGTATTTTAGATGCTATTTCTT
Organism: Quercus suber; assembly: GCF_002906115.3. Taxonomy (NCBI): domain Eukaryota; kingdom Viridiplantae; phylum Streptophyta; class Magnoliopsida; order Fagales; family Fagaceae; genus Quercus; species Quercus suber. The sequence continues at coordinate 327,052 of NW_027069743.1, forward strand.
AGGTTTCCCTTTTAAGATTCAGTCATGTGGTTACTTCACTAAAACATATATTTCTATCCTATAAAAAAAATTTACATGACAAAATTTTAAAAAATAAACCTAAAGAACAGTAACTAGATACTGTTCTTAAGTCTTGCTCTCAATATATTGTATCACCAAATTATTAACTTGCCCATCATGCTTTCCTATGCGACAATGAATTTGTGTTATTCATGGAAGCCTAAAATTAATGAAGTATTAACTATGCCAATCATGCTTTCCTTCCAAATAGAATCAATAAAGAAGTATACATTTTTTGGTCAACATATATACCCTTTTTTCTTCTTCTTTTTTTTTTCTTTTTTTTTTTTTTTGAGAAGATGGTCAACATACATACATGAAGCCCAGACTCAATTAAATATTAACTGAGGCAAACGTGCTTCCCTTTCAAACACAGTCCCTGCCTTTTCTTGTAAAGTGTAATGTAAACTCTCCCTTACCAAATAATATGGTTATCAACTTGCATTTTTGCACACGCACACGCGTCTACATACAAACCCTTAAATTTTTCACTCAAAAGTCAAAATCAAAGAAAGGTTTAATATGTATATAAATGAGTTTGAGATCTATATTTTTTAATAAATCTGGATTTAGAATAAGTACTTCCAATTCAAACATTTCTTTTTCCATTTTTAAGTACGTGCACCAATATAGACCAAAATTGACCAAATGAACCGAATTTGACGGAATAGGCCAAAGTGAACCAAAATGAACCGAATGAATCGAATTTGATTGAACTGGACCGAAATAGACCAAAGTGGACGGAAGTAGATAAAAATGAACCAAAGTGGACCAAAATGCTATGCTAATGTGGGTCGACAGGAGTGTAACACTGAATAGACCTATTGGATTGAAATGGACCAAAATGGACTAATAGATTGAAATGGACCAAAACAAATTGAAGTAAACCATAATGGACCGAAATGAAGCTGTGATTCTAAGTAAAATATAGTTTAGAAAAGTTGTAATGAATATACCAAACCTAAGGTCATTTTTTATTGACTTTCAGCAACTTGTTTACCCAAACATATCGAGATCAAATTTATAATTTAAGAGATTTGATTTATCATAGTTCTCTTTTAACACTTCTCAGAAAGTTTACCTAAAATTATTTAATGATATTAGAAAAAGTGAGAACTATCTAGATCAACCATAGACCATTATAACCAAAATATTATTTTTGAATTTAAGGTATATATTCACTAATTCACTATGTGAAAATTACATATAGTCATCTTTTGGACCCATCACGCTATAGAGAATAAACTAAAGCCATGCGGATCTTCTACACTTGCTGAGATTATATACAGTTTTGAAGTTTAAATTCTATGTTCCTTTTTTTTTTTTTTTTTTTTTTGTAATTATTTCTAACCCTTGGAAAATAAGTTCTCCTTTTCCAAGCAAATATTTATTAATGCTATGAATATAAAGTTAGTATACGAAAGAAATATTATAATCCATGATCATGTACTAGAACAAGACCTTCTTGCATGAAGTTGTTCCTCTGCCCCATCAGAAGTAGAATGCCCAGCAAAGCACTTAATTTCATGCCTTCTTTTATCATCTAATTTCCCTCTTGCCTTATCACTGCCTTCCACCCATCTTCTAAGCCTTTGAAGTAACTTTCCCCTTTTCGAACAAGCATGTTCACTACTCTCCTCAACAATCTCAACTACACCAAAGCAAGGCTCATTGTGCTCCAAATGAGAGTTATCTAATTCATGCTCTAAGCTATAATTTCCAATTTCTTGGCCAACTTCAAAACATGGGTCAGAGTCACTTTTCTTGTCATGATTCTGTTGTTGTTGTTGTTGTTGTTCATGATTTCTCATTAACTGATGCCTTAAGCATGCATTGATCCATCTTAGGAAAATCAATTCCCCAACCTCAGCTGCTCGATCCTTCTGGAGCTGTTCCAGTTCATTTACAAGCTTATTGTAAGCTTCCATGGCTATACCTTCCCCTTCAATCTACAAAATGAGAACTCATTATAGTTAGACCATCAGTAGCAAGAATAAAAAAGATAGAAACTCACAACTTTGTTGTCACATTCAACCCCACTTTCATAACCACAACTAAATGGTTCATGTTCCCCTTCCCATCCTAGCTACATATATGTCTGTTGCCTCTGTTTACTTAATCTTCCAGTGACTTATCAAAATTGCTATCTACTTCTAAATGGAATTGTGTCATTTTAATATATCAAAGGATGTTGTAAATATAAGCATAAGCATTCGAATGTACAAAGGATGCTCAAACCTTGGAGATTGATGAAGCTGAATTTTCTGCCAACTCAAGCTTATTCAAAAGTTCATTCTTTTCCTCCTGCATTTGGTCCATAATTCTGTGCAGCTCTCTAACTTCTTCCTCCAATTTCCTGATGACATTAGACCTTGTTTCTAACTCATCACAATTTCTCAAAATTTCTGCTTCTGTATCTTCAGTCTTCATATTTTGCTCTCTTATAACACGTGATTGCTGCTTGGTTCTTCTCAAAAGCCTCTTTACCTTCCTTTGAAGCAACCCATTTTTTGATTTCCAATGTTCTATTTGCTCTAGAACTCCCACATATTGTACTACCAAATTTCGAAGTCTTTCATTCTCAGCCTCCACGGATGAAATTTCCCTATCCAAGAACTCAACATGAGCAATCTCCAATAACACCATGTTCTTAAGCTCCATAAGCAAAGACTCTTGCTCTTTTAAATCACAATAACTCACAAACTGCTTCTCTAGCTCCCATGCTCTCCTTTCAAGATCTTCTACTTGGCTTCTAAATCCTAAAATCTCTTCAAATTTTGGCTTGACCTCAATTTCTAAATCATCTACCATATTTGCAAGACTAGTGTCATTGACCATTGGCTCTTCATCTTCCATAGTGGAAGGAAAGCTATGAAAGCTATCTTCATCATTAAACGCATCACAAACATTGGTTCTGGGAGAACTAACCTGAGTTTGCAATGAATAATCTTTAAGAACGGTACTACTTTTCCTTGCCATGATCCTAGCACAAACAAAACCAGCTACAGATATAGCTAAAGGAATACCAACTTTGAGGAGTGCCGGCTTCATGACCTCTGCCTTTGATGTTGTCCCCATTTTAGAGAATAACAATTTTGTTTCAGCAATAGAGTTAAGGTTGCTTGATGATAACCCCAAAAACTCTATGCAAAAAAATGAATTAAAGTTGAGATTTTTGTTTGCTTGGTTGATCAGACACGGTGATCATCAAAGAGTGCATATTTGATATATCATTATAAGGCTGACTTTATATTCTTTACCTTTGTGTTTCCTTGGTTTTCCTTTGTTTGGAGGGATAGTGGTCTGTTGCTTTTTGACTGCTCAAAATCCCTTTATGCCAACTCTCTTTTTGCCTTCCTAAAACTGTTAGGAATCAAATTCCATATGGGTTTAATTTAACTGCTTTAAAATTGATAATGAGGTCCTTTCTTTACGTTACATGGAATACACATGATATGATTATTAATATCCACCGTCCAATTGATAGACAAATTAGGCAATTGCATAGGGCTAAAAAAGAAAGACCTCATAATCTTGGTCCTAAAATATAATTAGTCAGAGGAAAGTTTGATAAAATATGATTTTATCTAAAAATTTATTTTCTCTCTATTTTATTTTGTATATGAATATGTAACTTGATAATTATGATAGTTATTAACATACATTTATTTTAGTTGTGTTTGTATAGAAAATATTAAGTAAGAAAATTAATAATTATGATATTTTATATTTATTAATAGATATTTATTAAGATTGTGTTTTTATATGGAACTATTAAATATATAATTATAATGGGTATCTATTGTTATTGGTTGTTGGATTTGGGATTTGGATATACTCACTAAAATCAAATTCTTTCCTTTGGAAGTGTTGGCTTAATTGGCTTCCAATCAATAAGAATCTACTTTACATGTTCTCAGGGATTGTGCTGCAGCCAAAAAAAAAAAAAAAAACGACGGGTTGAGAAGTGGTTTATCTTGCACACAATCTTAATTTTTTGTACAGATTTCCAAGATTGGCTCTACAGAAACAGCTATTCTAACACTCCTAAGTCCTAACCCGGTCGTTCCTTCACTTGGAAAGCTTTTACCATAACAGAGTTTTGGAATTTTTTTTTTTTTTTTTTATCATATCTCCCAAAATAACTGTAACTAAATTTTTTTTTTTTTTTAAGTGCAAGACTTCAATTTTTTTTTTTTTTTTTTTTGCTCTGAAACAAAAATACTTTTTAAAATACCTTTTAAATATATATATTTTTCCTTTATATATTTTAAATTATATAAAATTCCTTCTTTTTTTTGGGTCTCTGTATGAGCTTTAGGTCTGTAATGTATGGTCACAAGGCCCAGTCTGTGTAAAGGGCTATTGGGCTTTATTTAGCTGGTGTCATTTTTAAACAGAGTATAATAGTTTGGGCTTATCACATTTTTTTGTTTTTGTTTTTTGGATAAGTTTGGGCCTGCCACATTCAATTATTTAAAATTGGGCCGGGTAGGAATGGCTTACGTTGCTTATATATCACAGCGCTCTACATGATTGTGAATCTGTGATCTGAGTCTGTACGCAGCATTACTTCTAACATTTTAATAAGCACTGCTTCTTTGATAATTTTTTTGGCAAAAAATAATTTTATTTAATATTTTTTAAGTGAGGAAAGATATTCAAATCTTAAATTTCTATGTTGAAAATACCATATAATGTCATTAAATTATAAAACTCTTCAAATTTGGAAAAAAAAAAAATACAATACTCTTGGCCTCTTCTTTTATAATTGTCACTAGAAAATTTAATAAAATAAGTTAGAAAGAAAACTCTCTTATTTTTTATTTTTTTATTTTTTTTGCACTAAAGGAAATTCAATTAACTAGAATTAAGAACAAAGTCTCCCATAACTAACACCCAAAATATCTATTAAATATTGGCTTACAACAAAAGTTGGTAGCCAAAGGCCTTGTAGTTAAATTGACACATCTCTATGCACAAAGTGCTTAGAGGTCTACGGAAGAAATGGTTCGAGCTGCGGGGTTAGTAATATATTGTAATTATTTTTCAAAAAAAAAAAAAACAAATCAAAACAAAAGTTGGTAGAATTGAGTACACCACAAAAGCTTCTTTACAAAAGTTTTGACAAATCTTGGATTTGGCTGACATTAGCCTAAACCTCGGAGTGTTAACTATATTTTACTCTAACTAATAATACTTGCTTCCGCTAAATAAGTACGCACATTGATTTTTTTCCCCTTGTGAGTGCTAAAGTAAAGACCTTAAAGAGCTGGAACAGAGATCTTGCAATAAGAAATCAGCGTATACATGGAAGCCTAAAATCAATGAAGTATATGACAATGAATTTGTGTCAATATACATGGAAGCCTAAAATCATATTTCCTGAGTATCTTAAGAATTTTAAAGGAAAATTCTCCCTCGATTTCTTAAGGCTTAGAGAGGTACCAACTTGCTCAACTAGAATACATTTTTAATTTGGATAGTAGTTTTTGTATTTTCATTTTTATATTTTAAGAATCAGCATCTTTATGGTAATTGATCACATGTGGGTAAAGAGTGTATAATACTTTTTTTTTTTTTTAAATCTTATCACATGTCTATTAAGTTTGATAAATACTTTTTTGTTATACAACAGTGTATTGATTTATAAAATCCCCTATTTGCGTGTTGAACTATATTTATTAATTTTTTAGATACTATTTTTATTTTCTTTTTTACGTGCTAGTATATGTTTTTGATTGGTACAAACTTTTTTCAATAAATAATAATTTAGTTTATAAAATACTTTTTTTTTTTTTTTGAGAAAGTAGTTTATAAAATACTTCATTTGTATGTTGAACTATATTTTTACATAATATTTCATATTATAATATATATTTGAGAAATATTGACAGATGTCTTAAGAGCATTGGTTTAGAAACTATTTTTAGAAACATTTTATAGCTAGAAATATGATAAAATAATTATTTTTTGACAACTTTTTATATTTTCCATGAAAATAGTGTCAATTTTTTTAAAATATAATTTATGAGAAATGCTAATGAATGTCCTTAGGGCATTAGTTAATAATCCATTTTTAAAAAAAATTATGAAAAAAAAAAAGATAATGTTTTGACAATTTTTTTCACTTTCCATAAAAACAGTGTCAAAATTTTCCTAAAATTGATTGTTCACCAATACTAAGGCACTCATTAACATAACCCTTAATTTATTAACAATTATCCTAAATGCACTCACTATCATAACCCAATATATTTTGTCCTATGATAAATACATCTAATATGGGTGTTTATCAAATCGCATAAACCGCACAAACAGCAAAAATCGCACCAAAACTGTCAGTAAAATGGCATAACTGCACCACGCTACAAGTAATATTGCACTGCACTGCACCACACCTCATGGTGCAGTGTGGTTTGCGGTTTTATTTAAAAAAAAAAAGTTTGATAATCCTAGCAAGTGTTAATTAGGAAAGCCAGCCCAAAATAAAGAAAAACTAGTTCAATAGTTTAAAATTTGGACTAAAACAAAGGAAAAAATTAGTTTTGGGTTGGGTAGAAAAAGCCCAAAATTTGAAAAATATATCAACTTCAAATCATTCAAACTGCATCTTATACACCACACCGCATATGTAACTGCAAAAATGAGGTGCGGTGCGGTTATGGTTTTGGCTAAACTTTAAATCGTACCGCACCACACTGCCTGCACATGTGATTACAAAAATAAGATGCAGTGCAGTTATAATTTTAGCTAAATTACACCGTAAAATATAATACTAAAAATAATTTAAAATTACAACGCACCGCACTACACCGCACCGCAAACACGTCTATCTAATACCATTACCACCCGCAGCTGTTTGTCCTAAATTTCAACAACTCCCCCACTTCCAAACAAAAACTGTCGTTTTGTAGTGTTAGGCCTTTTTAATATGGTTTATTAGTTTTTAGATCTCGTAGATCACAAGGGAATCCCTCGATATGTGCAGAGCTGCGTCGGAGACAATTTTACACACATTCCTCTATTTTTTAATGAATAAAACTAAGTTCCTTTTTTGGAATTTTATACGGTCCACACTTTCAAGGGGCACGTGCCCAAAAGTTAAGTCATTTTTTTTTTTTTTTTGAAAAGTTAGGTCTTAATAATATAATTATGATTGACGTTAAATATATGATATATCAATTTAAGACATGTGAGTTGTGACTATGTGAGGATAAGGCATCTAGAGTCTAGACTGGTCAATATTAATCAATAAGTTTTCAATTTTACTTTATTTTCTTGTTTTGTTGTGGATTTTAGTTAATTTAAACGGAGGTATTTTATTGTTGAATAAGATATTTAGAATTTTGAAACCTACTTACACAAAAAGATTATATGATATCTTAGCCTAATGATAAAAAACAGTATCATATGAAATATGTGTCATATTTATGATTTCTTGCTTTGTTTTGGTTTTAATATTTCCCCCTTACTAAATGGTTTATGCCTAAAGACCACACTAATACTCACTACTCACTATTGTATTTGGATAAGAATTTTTCAAACGGAATTTGGAGGCATAATAGTTAAATTCCAAATCATAGAGATCATTGTTTTGGCATGAGATGTGAGAACATATTTTACCTTTGTTTGATACTAATGGTGGGGTCACATTATCATCATTTTAGTCTTTTCCCCGTGGATTTTACCATGTATATAATTTAATAATCATGTCTTTTGGCAAATGAAAGTGGTCCTTTTTTTTTTTGGATAAATAAGTTTGTCAAATGAGAGTTTTCATGATTAATAAAAGTTATTGCAGTCTTCTCATCAAAAAAAAAAAAAAAAAAATGAGAGTGATCCTGCTAGCCTAACCTTTTCTATTAGGTAATTTCAACAACGATAAGCCTATAGTTACAAAAAAAAAATTCACTAAATATATCGCAATTATGAGATGTGACAAATGTTAAATAATAAAGTGGTGTTAGTAGTAGACTTAAATGAAAACAAATAAAAAACTGTTAACTCAAATATTATAAAAATTGTTGTACATTTAATATTGCTCTTTCAACAAAAGTAGTGTCAATAAGTTTTGCACCCAATTTTTAACAGGATTAGCCTAACAATTCTCTTCTTTATATATATATATATATACCCTAGCCCTAGCCTACCCCTCCTGCTGAGCCCGACCAGGATATTCCGGACTGGAGTGCCTCCTATCTCCTCCTCCCACCACCCCCCCCCATGACATTACTTATTACTCTCCGGTGCTCAAGTTTAACCATTGTAATTTTTTTTTTTTTTTTTTTTTGGAGAAGAAAAACGATCACTGTATTTATTTCATAGTAGAAACTAGAAACGTCTTTAACAAAACAAGATATAGGGGTTAGTCTTCACTATAGCTATAGGAATGATGGAAATGGATATGCTTGAACACTTTTAGCAAAGTCCTACAATTATCAGCAATGGTGCTTTGAAGGTGGTTAGGTTTAGTGTGTTTGAAGTATAAACTGACCTCTTCCATGACATCTAATTGAATCATAAAAGAACAAATATATACCAACTACAAAGAACCAAATGAAAATTATTCAAAGGAAAAAGTATTTAGGAGGTAAGGGTAGGATGATTGGCTTGTTGGTTTGTTCACACGGGCAATGTGATTGGGGAGTGTGTTGCTCCGTTAAGGAGTGGTGGAAAGATACATTTGGCGTGTTTTGCTTTTATAAGACAGTTTCACGAGAAACCCTCTCATTCTTAAAAACCCAGGTTAAAAAAAAAAAAAAATATATATATATATAGATTAAATTCTACAAGGATGGGGTGTAAAACCTATGTTTTACACCATTTAATAAGTGATTGCCATATTAGTATTTTACTTAAAATTTATTGAAATTCAATACATCCTACTACACTTAATAACATCTCAATAGATTCCCAATTTGGTTGGATTTATATATGGGTATTAGAATTAATTGAGTGTGATTGTATTTATTCTTAAATATGTGATAAGATGATGTGGCATGTTGAGATTAGAGGGGTAAAACATTGGTTTTACACCACGTCATTATAGAATTTAATCTCATATATATATATATATATATATTTATTATAATCCCAATTTCACTAAAGAAGCCCTTAAAAGATCATATTTCTTACCGTCTATATTATATTAAACAATATGTATCGATCGACTTATATGTACCGAAAGTACTTATTTATCATATAATTATTAAGGTATATTGTGCATTATTAATCTTATAATTCTTAAGGTATACTATGCAGATTGTTTAGGACTAAATATATCATGTATTAAATATCAAACAATTGTCTCTTTTGGTTATTATTAATATTTATTTTCATTTATCAAAAAAATATTAATATTTATTTTCGTTTATCAAAAAAATATTAATATTTACTTTCTACTCTTCTGTATTTAGAGTTTTTGTGGAGACTTTAGATTTTGTGATAAACATAATTTATTATATTATTATTTTTGTCCGATGCATAATGGTTTTTACTTTTTAGATATTCTACTTAATTTATTTTGGCAAGACAATGAAAAAAATGATTATTTGTATTATATGTCACGTGTTTGGATGTAATCTATTCTTTTTGAGGGGGAAATGGGGAATCAATCTTTGGAAAAAATGGGGAGGGATAGGACACTTTTCAAGTTCATTATGTTTAAGCTTAAGCACCTTATTACTGCTCTTTATTTTCGAAGATTCATCTTGGATGTAATCTATTCAGGTATGAAAAGTGTGAATGATGTGTAGTTTCTATATTTGTTATATGGCAATTATATTTATAACACATATTCCCCAAATAGTGGACAATTAAGCGACCATGTACCCACATAAAGAAATTATGTTGGCTTGAAGTAAAAATAAAAAATAAAATGAAGAATTAAGATATTTCAGAGTGATTCTCAATAATAATAATAATAAAATCTAAAAAATAAAAAGATATTCCACAGTTTTTGTGTTAACTTCAAATCTTGAATGTGGAGTAGATTCTATAAAAAAGAAAGAAAAAAAAAAAATCACAGTGGACTAAGTAAATTGGATACTGCAACTTCTCATCAAAAATTTAAAGTTGTAAATACCTACATTTTCACTCGATTTTCACTTTGTTCTTTACTTTTTATTTTTACCGCTTTTGACACCTATTTTGAAAAATGTGTTCCGTTTTGGTCCCTACTGTCATCTTAGTAACGGAAATATCCTATGTGACATACGGCAAAATAAAAAATTAATTATTTAATCCTACATGTCATTATTGCCCTAACCACATTAGCTTCTTGCCACATTTAGAGTCACATGAGCCTCACGTGACTGACTCACACTTGTGATTTACACCTAAATAAAGGCTCCCAACAGAGGCTCATGTGACTCTAAATGTGGAAGGAGGCTGACGTGGTTAGAGAAACAATGACAATTAGGAATAAATAAATAATTTTTTATTTCGCTGTTAGCCACATAGGATATTTCCATTATTGAGATGATGGTAGGGACCAAAACAGAATACGTTTTTCAAAATAGAGACTAAAAGCGGTAAAAATAAAAAATAGGGACCAAAGTGAAAATATGGTGAAAATGAAGCGATGAAAATTGTATTTCCGCCTAATTTAATTCGATATTCAATTAGTGTTTGTCTAAATTAGTTATAACATGCAAATAATCATTTAGTAGTATACGGATAGGATTTTTAGAATTTGATGGTATAATAGCTATGGTACTTTGTGTGATTGACAGAAAGGTGGAAAGTAATGTAAGGGGTTTTGGGTTGGTTGAAGAAAAAAAGGGAAAGCCAAGAAGAAAACATATTCCTTAAGCCTACAATTTTACTTTGCACTTTTTTGTTTCCATCCAATTTGGGAAGAAAGAGACGGTATAGACTTAAGTTACATTGTACCCTTAAAATTAATTCAATGCTAACAAAAATTAAGAATAACGCTTATAAATTACAATATATGACCATTTTTTTCTCTTCATTCCAACAAGACAAGTGAACAAGACCACCGCGCATCCTTGATGTAGTGATTATTTCACAAGCATAAATGTTTGTGGGGTGTGGGGGGAAAGAGTTGGGGTTCAAGTCTTCAGGAGGGAGCTTTACACACATATATGCTTGGATTAGACTAGAGTATAAATCCTACCTTGTATCCAAAAAAGAAAAAAAGAAAAAGAAAAAGAAGACAAGTGAACAAGAGTAATATAAACTTCTCTTTTCTCTTTTTTTGCCTACTTGCATCTATAGAAATTAGATTTTATACACGTTTTTTTACTATCTCCAAAACACTCGTCTATCATTCTCACATAATATTGAAAAATCTCATTAAAATTAGTAATAGACATTTAAACTAGGTATAAACCCAACTTGCTCTACTCTTACACCTCATAGGTTTTTCCTACCCTAATGAGGGGATAAGGCGGTGATGGTGCACCCATATTCCGATTCCATCTTGCTCTACAGCCATCCCTTCTTTCTTCCAAATATACTTAAAAAAAAAAAAAAAACTATTATATAAACTTAACTCTTTATAGGAACATAACAAAAATTTAATTACATTCCTAAATTAGTCACACGTGAATCCTAAAAAAAGAATAAATAAATTGCAGATTATGGTTGGTCCATAAATTGAGGCGGTAGGCTAATTTAGAAATGCCATGTCCTTAACTTTATTGTATAAACTCTTCTCCTCTTCCTTTATATTCAACTTCCAGGCCAAATCCTTCTCAAAAAAAAAAAAACTTCCAGGCCAAAGACCTTGTAGCTAAATTGACACATTTTCATGTACAAAGTGCTTGGGGGTTTAGGAGGGAAAAGGTTCGAGCTGCGGGGTCAGCAACATATTGTAATTATTTCTCAAAAAAAAAAAAAAAAAAATTTCCATCAACCCCACCCCCCCGGGTCCTTTATGGATTCTAGCTCTAGGGGTAGCACTTTAGGGTAGATTAGTATAGAATTCTAACAAGTCAACAAATTAACTATAAATCTATAAGAGCACATGAATATCGAAGAAAAAAAAATCCCATTCTAAGGGGTGAATTAGATGGGCTATTAAAAAAGATTTGACAAATAGTAACGATAAAGAACAATTTATTAAAATATTGGACCAAATATCAAATCATGCCTCACCCTTAAGGAAATAATAGCCACCACAATCCAAAAGTGACAAATTATTATTGGAGTGCAAATTTGATAAGAATAAAGGTGTAAAATACTATTTTTACCCGTCCACTATTTTTGTGTCATATCAAATTTGTGTTAAACAAAAAAATTAGAACCAATCTCACACAATCACACTCTCTAATACCTAATGGAACAGTAAAAAATTAGACACAATAAACTAAAAATTCAGTAAATACCGTCAGAGGCCTCCATCAAAGCCGCCGGAGTCTAAAAAATCTATTGGGCCCGCTGAGCTTGGTCTAGGCTTACTTTTCAAGCTTTGGTATTTTCTTTATTTTTTATGTTTCCCTTTAAATGGTCAAAATTTTACGCATAAGATTCATTCATTTTGTGGGGGTATGTTATAATCAAGTAATACCAACAATCTAATTATGATTGGTAGCAAGTTCTTGCTACTAGGAATCTTGAATTTGAGTTATGGCAAAAGAGAAGGGTGGGTTTGATTTTGTTAGGTACTTTGATTATTTAGATCTACCTGCTAAATTTTTAATCTTTTAACGATGATGCTGAATTTTTAATCTTTTAATGATGATGATATGAAATAGGTTTTTTTTTTTTTTAGCTTATTTTTTTTATAGGCATTATCAAGTGTATTAGGATATATTGATTTTACAATGAATTTTAAGTAAAATACTGATATAGCACATCCTTATTAATTTTACACCTGACCTTTTTAAATTTATTCTATTATTATTTATCAAATATATTACTTTATCATTCACCATTAATAACTTTTCAGTATAACCATTGTAATCTTACGGTGCATCTAGACTTTCTTTTTTTATCCACCTAAATTACCCTTAGATTCAATTTTAATCATAGTAACTTTAGGGTATATCTATACTATTATTTAAAGGGCTTCCATTGTTTGGATTCCTCATTATTTTGTTAAAAATTAACCCTACATGTCTATGTTTAAGTAAAGATAAAATTAAAGGATAATCCGGTAAAAATGCATCTCTAACTCCCACTAAAACACCGCCTAAAAAATATGACTATTTTTTTATTAATTTTTAAATTAATTTATTCACTTATAAATTAGATTTTTAAAATAAAAATTATATATATATATAATAAAAAAACAAAAATTTTCTTTTACAAAATAGGATCACAGACCAAAAAAAAAACTCATCGGATGAGACTAGTCTAAACTAATTAATTTGCAAAAGCAAGTAGTAGTGTCACTGTACTTGTGGATTGACAAATTTGCCAATGACCCAACTCCCAAGTGACAGCCCACTTTCTCTGACCAAATTTACAAGTATTCGACTTTTCGAAGTTAGTAGTAGATTTTACGAAGTAAAAAAACCAAACACCACTTCCTCTTCCGCTCGTGCAACACGTGAGTAACTCAATTCCACATTTCCACCACGTATAAAGGTATCTTTTCATTGGGCCTTCAAAATAACAGTCTAAACATGCAAATTAGAGCATTGACATCTGCTCTTGCAATTTTTATTGTTGTCTACTTTAGTACGATAATGTATTTTTCTTTTTTACTTTATACAGTCACTTTAGAAAAACACTTATAATATCTATTTTAAACTTTATTTCAATAAAATATTAATTTTTATTGAATTTTAATTGTTTTTTTTCTTCACTCACAATAATCACAATTCACTTTCTTTCTTTATTCTTGGGACACGTAAAAAAAATAGGTGCAGCTTCCACTACGATCATGATACATGTCCATTTTCGGACACGTGTCATGATCGGGACATGTATCATGATTGCAATGGGCCCAATGTCACAGGACACTTGACAGAAGCCACACAAAAAATAAAAATATAAATAAAAATAACGCACCATTTATTTCGACATTAACATTTTTCAAAAGTATTAAAAAAAAGCTATATTATTTTATTATATTTGATGGCAATTTTAAAATGAGTAAAAAAATTATCCTTTAACTTCTCTTATTTAGTTTAATGTGAGATAAAGTTGTTTTCCAAAAAATATAGTTGCAAGTGGCACTTCATTATTTTCAGTATCATTAGTTGAACTTTAGTTATGATGTACTCCTTCTATCTCTATGGCCTGATGGGAAGTCCTCGCAGGGCGTCGCCTTGTGAAGTCCAAAGCTATGAGTCGAGTAATGGCATGCTCCATTTAGTGCTCGAGTGATCCCAAGCTACATGATAGGGTTAAATGAAATGGGATAGTGAATACACATTTACAAATCTATTTTTTCTTTTTATAAAAAGATGTATTAAGAGCCTAGCCTATAACATTCCTACCACAATGCAGAGTCACTTTTTTTTTTTTTTTTTTTGGATTTTTTTCTGCATTTTTACTTTGCAAAAATAAAACACGAAACATCTCTTTTTAAAGAGCATATCTGGTGGCATCAACATGTAAATCTTTCTGTTTATGTTCTTTTGACGAGCACAATGAACAAAAGATTCATAAGGTAATAGCAAATTGTAATGGACAATTTTTAGGCTCTATTTGGGAGTTCATAAGGGAAGGGAATGGAATGGAATGATCATAAGGGAATGGAAAGGAATGGAATTGAATAGAATGTATTTAAGTAAAGGAAAGGAATGGAAAAGAATGGAATGGAATAGAATTAAGTAACCTTGATTGGATGTTTTAAAATAAATGAATGGAAATTAATGGAATGTAAGTAATCTTATTTGGGAGCAACATGGAAGAAATAAAATGGAATCATTTTATAACAATATTATTATTAGACCCTTATTTTAAAATAAAGAGTTCAATATATAGGGGTATTTTGGGAGTTTTAGTAAAAAAATTATTAAATATAACTTCATTCCCTCACATTCCTCTCAATTTCAGAGGGAATGAAAATTTGAGCTTTTAAGGGAATAGAGAGAAATGAGTATTCCCTCCTACCCATTTCATTCTCTCCTACTTAAACTCCCAAATAAAGGAATGAGCTTTTCATTCCCTCCATTAAAACTCCTAAATAAGGGAAGAGAAGAATATT
The DNA here is from genome assembly GCF_002906115.3 of Quercus suber. Taxonomy (NCBI): domain Eukaryota; kingdom Viridiplantae; phylum Streptophyta; class Magnoliopsida; order Fagales; family Fagaceae; genus Quercus; species Quercus suber. Next base: position 342,239 of record NW_027069743.1, read on the forward strand.
ATAAAATTATTATTTTCATTCATTTCCATTCCATTCTCTCCTCTCAAATGAAATCACCGTTTGAAAGTTCATAAGAGAATGGAATGAAATGGAATGATCATAAGAGAATGGAATGGAATAGAAAGTATTTAAGTAAGGGAAAAGAATGGAATGGAATGAAATTAAGTAATATTGATTGGATGTTTTAAAATAAAGGAATGGAAATGAATGAAATGTAAGTAATCTTGCTTGGGAGCAACATGGAGAGAATGTAATGGAATCATTTTATGATAATATTACTATTAAACCCCTATTTTAAAATATAGGGTTGAATATATATGGGTATTTTGGGAGTTTTAGTAAAAAAATCATTAAATCTAATTCTATTATCTCCCATTCCTCCCAATTTCGGGGGGAATGAAAATTTGAGATTTTAAGGGAATCGAGAGGAATGAATGTTCCCTCCTACCCATTTTATTCCCTCCCACTTAAACTCTCAAACAAAGGAAGGAAAGAATATTCTAAAATTATTCTTTTCTTTCCTTTCAATTCCATTCCATTCCATTCCCTCCTCCCAAACGAGGCCTTAGTTTTACCAACAGTTCCATTTTTGAATTTTGACCTTGTCATACCAAGAATATTCATATAAGTTGCATTTGGATACTTGAATTTTGATTAGAACTTTAAAGTGATATATTTGAAATGTCTTAATTCTATGTCTATAAATATTGAAGTATATATTATGAATTTTTAAAATTCTATGAGTTTATAGGACAAATTATAACTTACCACCTATGGTTTAACTAAAATATAAGTTGCTTATCCTTGATTTGAAATTTAACACTTTACTCATCTAAGGTTTAACTAAAATTTAAGTTACTTACGTGTGATTTGAAATTTAATGATGAAAGTAATCCGCTGGATTTTTTTGATCTTATTCGATCATTTTTTTAATATGTTTTTTTTTTTTTTTGGTATTTTTTAGGGATATAGCACATTTTTGAAACCTAAGAGTTTGACAAACTCAAGTTCTAACCCAAAACTTAAGTTCCAAAAAATATGCTATATAATTAGAGCATTGGCAACTGCTCTTGCAATTTTGATTGTTGTCTATTTTAGTATGAGTTTTTTTTTTTTTTTTTTTACTTTATATAATCACTTTAGAAAAACATTTATATTATCTATTCTAAACTCTATTTTAATAAAATATTAATTTTTGTTGATTTTTAATTGTTTTTTTTTTCTTCACTCACAATAATCACAATTCACTTTCTTCCTTCATTCTTAGGACACGTAAAAAAAAATGGGCGCAATTTCTGCCCAATGCCTTCAGTGCACTAGACCCGCTGCAAGGTCCAATGTCACAAGACACTGGGACAGAAGCCGCACCCAAAAATAATAATAAAAAACTAACGCACCATTTATTTCGACATTAATATTTTTCAAAAGTATTTTTTTTTAAAAAAAAACTATCTTATTTTATTATATTTGATGGCAATCTTAAAATGAGTGAAAAAATTATTTTTTAACTTCTCTTATTTAGTTTAGTGTGAGATAAAGTTATTTTTCAAAAAATATAGTTGCGAGTGACACTTCTTTATTTTCAGTTTCATTAGTTGAACTTCAGTTATAATGTACTCCTTCTATCTCTATGGCTTGATGGGAAGTCCTCGCAGGACGTCGCCTTGTGAAGTCCAAGGCTGTGAGTCAAGTAATGGCATGCCCCATCTAGACCTCGAGTGATCCCAAGCTACGTGATAGGGTGAAACGGGATAGTGAATACACATCTACAAATCCATGTTTTCTTTTATAGAAAGATGTATTAAGAGCCTAGCCTATAACATTCCTACCACAAGGGCCAAGGCAGAGTCGCCTTTTTTTTTTTGTTTTTTCTGCATTTTTACTTCTGCAAAAATAAAACACAAAACAGCTTTTTTTAAAGAGCATATTTGGTGGCATCAGCATGTAAATCTTTCTGTTTATGTTCTTTTCACGAGCACAATGAACAAAAGATTCACAAGGTACGTAATAGTAAATTGCAATGGACAACTTTTAGTTTTACCAACAGTTCATTTTTGAATTTTGACCTCGTCATACCAAGAATGTAACTTTCATCATGCATGGGTTTTCACTTCTCAACATAAATATAATTTTCTTTTAACTAATTTATTTTTATATAAATTACCAAACGTAGAAAAACGTGAAAAATTATATTCATATAAGTTGCATTTGGATACTTGAATTTTGATTAGAACTTTAAAGTGATAAATTTGAAATGTCTTAATTCTAAATCTATAAATATTGAAGTATATATTATGAATTTTTAAAATTCTATGAGTTTATAAGGCAAATTACAACTTACTCATTTTATGGTTTAACTGAAATTTAAGTTGTCTACCCGTGGTTTGAAATTTAACACTTTACCCACCTAAGGTTTAACCGAAATTTAAGTTGCTTTCATGTGATTTGAAATTTAATGATGAAAGTGTTCCATTAGATTCTTTTTAATCTTATTTGATCATGTATTTTTATGTATTTTGTGTTTTTTAAGGAAAAAGGCATAAAAGTGAAACAAAATTACGTATTTTAGCCATATTTTTAACAAAGGTGGGTTATAGAAATCTAATAGAGTTAACTACAGGTGGGTAAAGTGTCAAATTTTGAACTATGGGTAGGCAACTTAAATTTCAGTCAAACCACAAGTGGATATATTGTAATTTGCCTGAGTTTATAAGTTATTACAAATTTAAAGATTTTATAGTTTAAAACCCTTGACGACCAAATCCTTAACCCTTTTTAAACTATCCAAACAAAATATTTAGATTTTAATCACCTAAATCCAAATTTATGTGATCAAATCCTGCCATCTGAATATATCAATAAAATTTTCCATCAAAACAACTGTGTTAGTATAAATTTAAATGTAGATACATTTTACACAATTATATGTAGACAATGTGAGGAAAATTTTTTGGTGAATGACACAATTTTAGATAAATTTTAAGAAAACAACATCCAAACAAAATTATTTAGTTATGTAGTATATTTTTGGAATTTAAAGAGTTTGACAAACACGAGTTCTAGGCTTTTAGCCCAAAACTTGAGTTCCAAAAAATATTCTACATTATTAAATAATTTTGTTTGAGTGCCATTTTTCTAAACTTTGACTAAGTAACGTGCTGTTTGGCAAAGTTTGCCAATGTGAGAGATATAACTGATGAGGATATTCTAATTGATGAGGAAAACGGAAAGAAACAGAAACTAGAGAGAGACGTCATGGCTCTGGGTAAAATCATGGCAAAACACTTGGGATCGGCGTTGGCTGCAAGGCAGCCACGCCGGGAGCAATGAGTGCCGTATGTTAGAACTGTCGGGGACTTGGGAACCCCTGTATAGTGAAAGCCCCCCAAAGGATCGTTTTGGAGGAAGATCCCACCTTGGTTTTTCTCATGGAAACCAAGTTTGTAGTGTCGGAGATGGCACGTATTAAGCGCAAACTAGATCGGCAACAGGGTCTAGTAGTTCCTAGTGTTCGACGGGGAGGGGGTTTAACTCTTCTATGGAAAAGTTCAATGAGAGTGGATGTCCAAACATTTTCGCCCCGGCATATTGATGCGATTGTTACTGAAGAACAAATTAAGAAACAGTGGAGATTTACTGGTTTCTACGGCCACCCTGAAACGAATAAACGGGAGGAGTCTTGGCGACTGTTAGAGGAGCTAAGCAAATGGAGTGACCTCCCGTGGATTTGTATGGGAGATTTTAACGAGATATTGCATGGAAGAGAGAAGGAGGGTGGTAATATTCGCCCGGAGTGGCAAATGAAGAATTTCCATGAAGCGGTCAACCGAAGCAACCTGAGAGATATAGGTTACACAGGGTCGGACTTCACATGGTGCAGGAGATTGGGGGCTCGTGGATGGGTTAGAGAGAGATTGGACAGAGCTTTGGTGTCTACAAACTAGTCTGTTACGTTCCCAGATGTGAACCTACATCATGTTGCCGCTTCCACGTCAGATCATTGTATGTTAGTTTTGAAAGCACACCGAAATAGACAGCGGAGAATCAGACGGAAAAAGCTATTCAGGTTTGAGGCCATGTGGCTGAGGGATGAGGGGTGCAAGGAGGTAGTAGTTGATGCATGGGACAAAGCACTGAATTTGGGAGGCCAACACCCATTTTCCCAATGCATGGAGGAGTGTCGTCAGTCTCTGACTGCGTGGAACAGGAATACTTTTGGTCATGTGGGCAGGAAAATAGCAAGGCTTCAGGGCAAGCTTCAAGCGTTGGAGGTTAGGAAAAGTAGCAGTAACGTCATGAAGGAGATACAGGAAACGAAGATGGAGTTGAATAAAATGCTCTTGGCGGAAGAGGACATGTGGCAGCAACGGTCAAGGAACTGTTGGTTGAAGTCAGGGGACCGCAACACTTCATTTTTCCACACCAAGGCCTCGAACAGACACAAACGAAACATCATTACCAGGATCAGGGATTCAAATAATGTGTGGCAGGAGGACGAGGAAATAATGGGCAGAATTTTTTTGGAGTACTTTACAAAGCTGTACACCTCATCCTAGGTTGAAGTTAGTACTGAGCTGATTGAGGCCCTCCAGGTCAAGGTGACGGATAGAATGAATTCTTTGCTCCTGCAGGACTTTAAAGCTCATGACGTGGAAAAGGTACTGAAGCAAATGCACCCCCTGAAGGCGCCCGGCCCGGACAGTATGCCTCCCATTTTTTATTAGCACTTTTGGCCAAATGTAAATTCTATTGTTATAAAAACTGTGTTAGACTTTCTTAACTATGGTGTAGCTCCTCCCAAGTTCCATGAAACGCATATTGTTCTTATCCCAAAAACAAAAAACCCAGAAACAGTGACGGACTATAGGCCGATTAGCCTGTGCAATGTGGCCTACAAGCTCGCCTCGAAGGCAGTGGCAAACTGTCTAAAACTAATCTTGAAGGACATTATTTGTGAAAACCAGAGCGCCTTCGTTTCCGAGAGGCTCATCACAGACAATGTCTTGGTGGCTCATGAATTAATGAACCATATTAACAGGTAGAAGAAAGGAAGAAACGGAGTGATGGCCGTAAAACTAGATATGAGCAAAGCGTATGACTGGGTGGAATGGGGATGTTTGCAACGAATCATGGAAAAACTAGGGTTTCATGCAAGGTGGATAAGCCTAGTGATGAAGTGCGTTTCTTCAGTGACATATGCAATGCGTGTCAATGGTCAACCGTGTGGCCATACTGCCCCAACTAGAGGACTGAGGCAGGGGGATCCTCTATCTCCCTACCTATTTCTCATTTGTGTCGAAGGTTTGTCTGCTCTGTTGCATAAGTCTGTTTTGAACAAGTCTCTCAAAGGGGTGGCTGCCTCTGCTAGGGGACCTACCATTTCCCATTTATTTTTCGCCGATGATAGTTTGATATTTGGAAGAGCTACGGTCAGGGAGGGTGAGGAAATTCAGCGCGTGCTCCAAGTTTATGAGGAGTCCTTTAGTCAACAACTTAACAAAGATAAGACTTCCCTTTTCTTTAGCCCCAATACAAACCATGACACAAAGGAAGCTATAAAGGCCATGTTTGGAGCACAGGTCATCAAGCCACATGAGTCCTATCTGGGACTGCCTTCTCTAGTGGGAAAGTCTAAATGAAACACGTTTGCACAGCTGAAGTAAAGAGTGGCAAACAAGCTCACCGGGTGGAAGGAAAAATTGCTATCAAATACCGGAAAGGAGGTACTAATCAAGGCGGTAGCTCAGGCAATTCCATCTTACACGATGAGTTGTTTTAAGCTCCCCAACACTCTATGAGAGGAGTTGACTGGAATGGTTAGGCAATTTTGGTGGGGACAAGTGAAGGATGAAAAGAAAATGGCCTGGCTGAGTTGGGAGAAAATGTGTCTACCAAAGGAGAGGGGTGGTATGGGTTTTCGGGATTTGAAATTGTTTAACCTTGCGTTGTTGGCTAAACAGGGGTGGCGACTCCAAACAAATTCCTCCTCACTATTTTACCGGGTCTATAAGGCAAAATACTTCCCAAGCTGTGATTTTGTGGATGCTAGTATGGGATGGAAGCCTTCATATGCATGGAGGAGCATCATGGCAGCCCAACCACTAGTCCGATGTGGTATGAGGTGGCAGGTGGGAGATGGTAAACAGATCAAGGTTTGGAAGGAAAAATGGATCCCAAGTCCGAGTACATACAAGGTTATTACGCCTGAGAGAACACAGGGACAGTGCAGTGGGACCATATTTGCAGCTGGATAGTGCAGTGGGACCATAAATGGCAAGACAAAGACTTCCAACCCCTAAGGTAGGGATGCCACAGTGGTATTCTAACCATTGATCTGATTTATTTGTTTATTTAAAATAACTATAAAACCCAAACTATATTATTAGTTAGTCAAGGTTTGAAACTATTCTGGTTTCGAACAATTCTAGTCCAGAGAACTCGATTTTGGGGTGATAAATTGAGTATATTGTACTCGATTTTCCTATTACGCCAGCAGTTGAGCTGGACAAAGAGTCCACGTAGGCTTGAAATCGAGTCTAATGGACTCAGTTTTTGTTCATAGAAATCATGTACAATATACTCGGTTTTTGTTCATGGAACTCAAGCCCAAAGGAATCGTTTTTTGTTCATGGAACTCGAGCCCAAATGACTCATTTTTTGTTAATAAAAATTGAGTCCAAAGGACTCGGTTTTTGTTCTTGGAACTCGAGCCCAGAGGACTCAGTTTTTTTTTAGCCACCTCACCCAATTCAAACACACACTTATTTACGCTCATTACACTCACACTCAAAACCCACACACCTTATAGTCTATACACTCAAACCCAAACATCAATCCTCACTCTCACTCTCTCTCTTGCACCGCACCACTCCGAGTCTCAAACCCACACCGATCCTCAGTCTCTCACTCTTCAAACCCAAATACACTCAAACCCAAACACTGGTCCAGTCTCTCACTCTTCAAACCTCACACCACTCCGATTCCTCTCACTCTCACTTTTTAAACCTTGCACCAACTGCTCAACCTCATCACTCTTCAAACCCTCACTGTCACTTAAATCTCGCGCCGCGCCACTACTCAACCTCGTCACTCTTCAAACCTTCACTCTCACTCAAACCTCCTGCCGCGCCACTGCTCAACCTCATCACTCTTAACCTCGCACAACTGTTCAACCTCAATCTAAAGGTAGGTGCCCCTTCTCAATCTGCTTGCTTTGATTAGATCTAAATAATTTTATTTATTTATTAATGCTCCAGATGTATTTCTCTTTTTTGGGCTTGCTTTAGATATGTGTTCTTGTACTACAGGCTTTTTTTTTTTGGCTTGAAATTTTGTAGTGTTAATTACGTTTCATTGGAAATGGAAAAAACCCACCCAATGAAAGTCCCCAGTGATTGTAGATAGGCATTCATAACAATTTGATTGTGATGAGCCTATAGTGGAGGTGTGAATGTGATGAGGAGTATCAGTATCATGCTGCAATGGAAGTTGGTGGGCATTCATATATCAATATACTCTCTCTGAAAGCTATACTTTTTAGGTGGCTTAGAATCTTGTATATTATGGGGTTTGCTTTAGATATGTGTTCTTGTACTACAGACTTTCTTTTTGGCTTGAAATTTTGTAGTGTTAATTACGTTTCATTGGAAATGGAAAAAACCCACCCAATGAAAGTCCCCAGTGATTGTAGATAGGCATTCATAACAATTTGATTGTGATGAGCCTATAGTGGAGTATATATATTATATATATATGTTATACTGACACAAAAAATTTCATAATATTTTCACAATTATTGAGGTGTTAATTTCTTATAAGTCAAAATAAAATAATAAAATATGAAACTGTGACCAACCACAACTGAAAATAAATGTTTTGTGAAAATGTTGTGACACTTATTAATACAGTATTTTTGCACGGTAGCTACAGTACCAAGAGGCACTATCGCTATCGTGCCTAATTTTTTTTTTAGTAATTTGTTTGAGTTTTTTTTTTTTTTTTTCNTGGCTTAGAATCTTGTATATTATGGGGTTTGCTTTAGATATGTGTTCTTGTACTACAGACTTTCTTTTTGGCTTGAAATTTTGTAGTGTTAATTACGTTTCATTGGAAATGGAAAAAACCCACCCAATGAAAGTCCCCAGTGATTGTAGATAGGCATTCATAACAATTTGATTGTGATGAGCCTATAGTGGAGGTGTGAATGTGATGAGGAGTATCAGTATCATGCTGCAATGGAAGTTGGTGGGCATTCATATATCAATATACTCTCTCTGAAAGCTATACTTTTTAGGTGGCTTAGAATCTTGTATATTATGGGGTTTGCTTTAGATATGTGTTCTTGTACTACAGACTTTCTTTTTGGCTTGAAATTTTGTAGTGTTAATTACGTTTCATTGGAAATGGAAAAAACCCACCCAATGAAAGTCCCCAGTGATTGTAGATAGGCATTCATAACAATTTGATTGTGATGAGCCTATAGTGGAGTTGTGAATGCAATGAGGAGTATTAGTATTATGCTGCAATGGAAGTTGGTGGGCATTCAAATATCAATATACTCTCTGAAAGCTATACTTTTTAGGTGGCTTAGAATCTTGTATATTATGACTACCAAGAAATGGAATGGGATTTCAAATAGAATAATTGTAATTACCTTTTAAGTAATGCACTTTATTGGGTATTGTTCAGTAACAATTGATATGGACAATATTTTAGTGTTCTACACACTATTTTTGTAAGAAAAGTATGATTATGAAATACTACCAAATAATGAAAGTTAACTTGGCTTGTCAGTGGAGAAATATATTGATTAGTTTTTAAAAAGTTTCAACCATTAAAGGTTAATGGTTTCCAAAATGGTGTACTAAATCTGAAATCTTCATCTTAAATAATATTTTCATAGTCAATACATTTTTTGTTTATTGGTCATGGATGATTTTCTATTGGCATGCATTGCACTTGATAGATTTTGTCACACAAATAGTGAATAGAACTATATGTTTGCATATGGTGATAGTCTTCCTATTATTGTTGTTGTTACGATCATCTATATTAAAATCATAGTTGAAATTTCCTTTACAAATTGTTATGAAAACCAAAAAAACTATAATGTTCTGATAATAAGCTCTGCCCCATTTCAACTCTTTCACAACTGCCTTTGTTCCTCTAAATCTAAATGGTCCTCACCAAGAAAAAGTGGCACTTGCAGCATTTTTTTTTTCTTTATTTAGTACTTTCAACTATTCTCAAAATGTAATTTACTTTTTCCAGCACTTAAGTAGGTGTCATATTTTCTTCTAGCCCAAATGACACTTCTTCCCCTTGTGAGATCATGAAGGAGGTTAAGGTTGTGGGTTTAAGAGTAAAACCCACTAAATTTGTGTAACTTATCAGTTATCAATAAAATTAAAAGTTGTCATCTTTTTTATTTTATTAATACATTATGCTCAGTTTGAATGATATGCTTGTACTATGGTTCATCATTTGCACACGAAAAAGTTTGTACAAAGTTATGTACAACCAATAGGTTGTTATTTTTAATTTTTATTTTTATGGTGGTCATACTCTGATTTCAAGGACCACTCCATCTTGATTCAAGTATTTACTCATATGAAAAAGTAGCTTATTTAATGACAATGTTACTACAAACTACTATTATTTATGACTCCCCAACAACATGTGGGGTGTCAAGAATGTTGTAAAGAAAATGAAAAAGGATTTTGAATGCTTCTGCAAGCTTAATAAGCAACATTCTTGATTTGTTAGAGCATTGTTCTAACTCCTCATAACACATTTGAATGAAAATGGAGAAATGTAGAAGGCTTAATTAATCATACTGAGTTTTTGGCAGCATTGGAATCTCTGTTACAAATCTTAAACAAATATATCTTGAACTAATTTATGCTAAAAAGACTACAAATACTATCATAGGTATCAAACTCATAATCCATTTCATACCCATGATAAAGACCTAAAAGTACTAAATATTCCTAACAATTGATCACAATATTTAGTACTAAATATTCCCAAAATTAATCACAATATTAATTTTTTTTAAACCTAGTAAATAATTTAATCACAATATTTACACTAACAAAAAATAAACAAAAATTCCCAATATGTTGTAATAACATAATTAATCACAATATTTGGTACTAAATATTCCCAACAATTAATCACAATATTATTTTTTTTTTATAGAAAACTTAGCAAATGATTTAATCACAGTAAAAAAAAAAAAAAAAAATTCTCAATATATTGTAATAACATTAATCACAATATTTAGTACTAAATATTCCCAATAATTACTCATAATATTAATTTTTTTAAACTAGCAAATAATCACAATATACTAACAAATAAACTAATCACAATATACTAACAAATAAATTAATCACAATATTTGCACTAAAAAAAAAAATTCCTAACATGTTCTAGTCTTTAAAAAAAAAAAAAAAAGCAAATAACCACAATATAACTAACAAAAAATATTCCCAATATTATAAAACATTACCTGTGAGAGAGTGTTGTTAAGATTATTATGTGAGAGTTGAGGAAAGTTGTGAGTGAGAGTGAAGAGAGGGTGTGAGAGCTGAGCTGAAGAGACTGAGTGAGACGGGTAAGAGGGAAAATAGGTCCCAGCTGGGACCCACATGCAACACGTGGAGGGGTGGTGGCCATTAATAGAAAATCGAGTCCAGTAGAGTCAATTTCCTTTAGTAGAAATCGACTCTAATTTACTCGATTTACATCCACGTGCTGCAACATTGTGGTGGAACCACCCCAGGAAATCGAGTCCATTGGACTTATAGAAATGGAGTCCACTAGACTCGATTTTCATACGCAAAACTCGAGTCCAGTAGACTCGATTTCCGTACCCGTACTACGTGGACAGTCCACGTCAACTGCTGGCGTGGGTACATAAATAGCCCAAAATCAACCCTAACGTGCTCGAATTGTTAGATGGCAAAATTGTTTCAACAGTTTGCTAATTAACAGAATAGTTTGCTTTTTATGGTTATCTTATATATAAAAGCGCCTATGCCCGCTACAGTGCTTCGGCACTGTACAAATAACGTATTGCACTGTGCACGCACTGTAGCGGCAACAGTGCTTTTCGTGAGGCACGTATCTTCATTTTTTTTTTCAACCCTTTTGTTTAAGTTTTGCACAGTACCTACAGTGCCAAGCGGCACTGTAGCTACTGTAGTTACTTTTTTTGGTAATTTGTTTGTGTTTTTTTTTTTTTCCTTTTAAATATTTATATAAGTTGGTATATATATTGTTATACTGACACAACAAATTTTACAATATTTTCACAATTATTGACGTGTCAATTTCTTACAAATCGAAATAAAATAATAAAATATGAGAATGTGACCAACCACAACTAAAAATAAATGTTTATAATAAAAGCGCGAATGCGCGCACAGTGTCTTGGCACTGTACATCTAGTGTTTTTACACTGTGCAGCACTCTAGCTAGAACAGTGTTTTGTTTTAGTTAGTCATTTTTTTTTTCAGTAATGGGTTTGTGTGTTTTTTTTTTTTTTTTTCTTTTAAATATTGATGTAAGTTGACATTTATATTGTTATACTGACACAACAAATTTCACAATATTTTCACAATTATTGATGTGTCAATTTCTTACAAGTCGAAATAAAATAATAAAATATGAGGCTGTAGCCAACTACAACTGAAAATAAATGTTTCAAAAAAATGTTACAATACTTATTGTTATCACAATATTTTCATAATTGTTGAAATCTTAGTTTCTTATATATCAAATAAAAAATGTTAAATTCACAACATTTTAACATTAATTTCACAACAAATCATAAGTAAGCTATTATTGATGGATAGCACTGCTACAGTGCTTTTGGTTTATTGGGTGAGCCAAAATTGGGTGAGCTACATTAAAATTCTTTTTTAATATAATCAAATTGAATGAGCCAAAATTCACGATTTCACACGTAAAATTTATATTAATTTTTTCACTATTGGAGCAGCACGTGCCTTGCACGTGCAGCCAATGCTAGTTTCTGAAAAAATGCCCATTGATCCCTCTCTTCTTCTCATCTTTTTTATTATGGTATTTTAAGCATCACTTATGTCTCACGTGTATTTTCTGTTAAAATTTTGACAGCAAACTAGCCGAAATGGTGATTCGGCAGATAAAGTTGAAGGAGTAAATCTTCTAAAGTTCAGGGTATGCGGACATTTTTTCCCTAAAAGAAATTTACAAGAAAATTACAAAAAGATCTTACTTACCATACGCGCCAACAAAAACCCCCCCACTCCAAACAACCCTGGCTCCTCGGCGCACAATAAATACACACAAAACCCAAAATCAAAAAGATTCAAAACTAAAGAGTCAAGACGCCTCTCTCTCTCTCTCTCTGACCATTTCTCACTCTAGAAACCATGGACGCCTCCACACTCCGTCTCACCCCATGCCATTCCTCTCTCCTCCGCCCCAAACACTTCGACTTGGCCCCGCCAACCTTCGCCGGGACCCACACTACCACCACCACCTCCAAAAACAAAAACCGTTTGACAATCGCCGCCACGCTGTCAAAACCGACGGCTGAGATCTCCTCAACCGCCGTAACTTCCAGAGAGAATCCGTTACAGGTGACCACGTCAGCTCCTCCTCCGCCGCCTCGAATGAAAGTCTCGCCCGAGTCGCTGCAATACCCGCCGGGTTTCCTCGGAGCCGTACCGGAGCGCACCGTTACAGAAGGCGGCGGTGAAGACATTCTCGAAGCAATGGGTTACCTCACCAACATACTTTCATCTAAGGTCTATGACGTGGCAATCGAATCGCCATTGCAGTTCGCTACCAAGCTCTCCGAGCGTCTCGGCGTCAAGGTTTGGCTCAAGAGAGAAGATTTACAGCCTGTAAGTATTTTTGTTATTCAAAATGTTTGTAATGTTAATTTAAATTTTATGCCTGTTTCTCAATGCGATTGTATTAGCGGTTGCAAAACGGTGTTTTAGATTTAAAATTAGTGTTCGTAAAAAAAAAAAAAAGCTATGAGAAGTTGCTGTTGCGAAACGGTTTTCAAAACTCGAAATGGACTTTTAATTTATTTTTCTGTTTCCACTGAGTTTTGAGTCTTTATGAATTGTAATTTCGCTTCAGAAATATATAGAAGGCTGGCTCGTTTAATGTTTGATTGTGACCATGAAAATGATTGGTTTGCACGGGAAATCATTAGAATTTCTTGTAATTTGAAAAAATTATATCAAATGCAGAATTTAAATAGGAACACATTTTCTATATTTTGGGCCAAAGCTTCAAATGGGAAAAACAGACCCCAAATTCGGAATATATGCAGAAATTCTAGGTGGGAAGTGATTTGTTTTGGTAAAACGTTTTCCGCAATTACAAAACAGGAAAGAGTTTTTGGCTTTTTAAGGCTTGTTTTCGTTGACTATAGAAAACATTTTTAGTTACCAAGCAACGAAAAATATGGAAAACATTTTCCAGATTATTTATTATGTTGAAACAAACCGAGTTTAAATTCAAGTAGGTTTTGACTATAATTTACTGGACTGTTTTGTATGACTTCTATTCTCTAAGTGATTTATATGATACATTCATTCCTCTCCTTTTTCCTTGCAGAAGTTCCATTTGTCTATATGGTCAAATGCAGTTGCTACTTGTTATTTTTTTTATATAAATTTTATCACTTTTTTTTGGTGGTATGGGTTTATTTGTGTTTGAATAGCAAATTCAGGTTAATTGAATATTCATGGTTTTGTTGCTGTGGTTTGCAGGTTTTCTCGTTCAAGCTGCGTGGAGCTTATAATATGATGGCAAAACTTGAAAAAGAACAGTTGGATAGAGGGGTCATTTGCTCATCAGCTGGAAATCATGCACAAGGTGTTGCATTAGCTGCCAAGAAACTTGGCTGCGATGCCGTGATTGCTATGCCTGTTACTACACCAGAGATCAAGGTACATCTTGTACAATGTCAAATTTATGGTTGTATCGAGAAATATGGCTTCTTAATTGAACTATGGAATTCTTCATTTTGCAGTGGCAATCTGTTAAGAAGCTGGGTGCCACAGTTGTTCTTGTGGGGGATGCCTATGATGAGGCACAATCATATGCCAAAAAAAGGGCCATTGAGGAAGGCCGTACCTTCATACCTCCTTTTGATCACCCGGATGTCATCATGGGGCAGGGAACTGTTGGGATGGAAATTATGCGTCAATTGAAAGGCCCGTTGAAAGCAATATTTGTGCCTGTGGGTGGTGGCGGGCTTATAGCTGGTATTGCTGCTTATGTAAAGAGGGTTGCTCCAGAGGTATGTTGATTTTTTATTTATTTTTAAATTCATTTAGTTTTGGGTTTAAATTTGTTTGATATGTTTTCAAGATTTCCTAATGATTTTCTAAACAATTAATATTTTGGGTGAAATTTTGGCACAGTTCCTTAAGTGCAGTGCATTTGGTTCTCCAATTAAATTCAAACACATGGTTGCATTGACTAATAAAGTACAAACAATGTTATCTTTCCAAGGACAATTGAATGCAGTGCAATCATGTGTTTGAATTTAATTGGGGAATTTACTTCTTAAAATTTAATCAGGGAATCTAATATTATAATGTACTGATATCTGAGTTTTTACCCTCTATGTTACTGTGTTATGCCTGGAAGCATCATTTAGATCTTGTAAAGTGCTTAAGGCAAGACACCATCTGCATGCATCTTATAATCAGAAGTAGACTGGGCTGTGTATAGAAAGCCTTGAAGGCTATGGTGTTGCAAGTTTCTGTACTCGATGTGAATACATCTAAAGCTTGTTGGACATCTTTGTACTTTATGTTGAGTCCAACCTGATCTGTATTTTTCTTTAGATAGATATGCCCAAACTGATCTGCATGACGTATGGTAATCTGAAAGAGTAATGTGATTTTGCCCTACATGCTTTTTATATCTTACTCCATGAATTTAATGGTCAAGGGAACCTATGTGATCACATCAATTGATAATTGAAATTAATTAAGGTTAATTTTTTTCCACTATGATCAATGGTCAAGGGAACCTACGTCTTAGGTTCAATACCTATGGGTGCTTGTGTAACTTACCCATATGAAAAAAAAATCTTAACAGATATATTTTCATGGTTCTTCCCTTTTTGATTGATTTTGTGTGTGGTTGACTTGTTTCTTATGACATGACTAATTCATACTGGACACTCTTTTTGGTATATTTTATTCAGGTAAAGATTATTGGGGTGGAGCCTTCTGATGCAAATGCAATGGCACTGTCCTTACATCATGGTCAAAGAGTGATATTGGACAAGGTTGGAGGTTTTGCAGATGGTGTAGCTGTTAAAGAGGTTGGTGAAGAAACTTTCCGCTTATGTAAGGAATTGGTAGATGGTGTAGTACTTGTAAGCCGTGATGCTATCTGTGCCTCAATAAAGGTGAGATTACTATCTTGTTTTAAAGTTTGTTTGCAAGCTTCTCTGTTTTAATAATGATTATGCATTGATGGGTGTTACTTCATGAGGCAGTGTGGTAAACAGTGTTGAAAGTTGAATTTCTGTCTGATTGAACTGTATTTCATTGGAGAGCTTAAATCTTTAAAATGGTATATGAGAGTTGCAATATTATTGTATTCATGTTGCAGGACATGTTTGAGGAGAAAAGGAGCATTTTAGAACCGGCAGGTGCTCTTGCTCTTGCTGGAGCTGAAGCATACTGCAAGTATTATGGTCTTGAGGGGGATAGTGTTGTAGCAATAACTAGTGGAGCAAACATGAATTTCGATAAACTGAGGGTGGTGACTGAACTGGCTAATGTTGGTAGGCAACAAGAAGCTGTGCTTACAACTGTTATGCCAGAGGAGCCTGGAAGCTTCAAAAGATTTTGTGAACTGGTATGTCAATGAAGCTTTGATGAACTTTTTTTACAGAACAGCTTTCTTTTCCATGGTATGTAATGAACATATGAATTGGCAGGTAGGACCACTGAATATCACTGAATTCAAATATAGGTGTAACTCTGACAAAGAAGCTATTGTTCTGTACAGGTAAACCCCCTTGTCAATCTGTATTAATTACAAACAAATGCTAAATCTTTCTGTTGACATTTATTTCAATGAAAACAAACTTTTACTGGTATCCATCTTTTGGAATTTGGGAACATTTTCTTTTGTATGGGTTAAATGTCATCACCTATTTACAAAGTTTTTTTTAGGGTATATGTGAGAGATGATTTGGTTATAAGAAATAACGTGGGAAGCAAAAAAAAAAAATCTGATTTTTATTTTCGATATTGTGTGCAGTGTTGGTGTTCACAAGGTTTCTGAACTTGAAGAATTTCAAAAGCGGATGGAATCTTCTCAACTTAAGACTTTCAATCTTACAAAAAGTGACTTGGTTAAAGATCACCTACGATATTTGGTAAATATTCTCTAGATGAATTTTAATTTATTTCTTATGATTTGATTTCTCTATTTTATTTTATACATTAGGCATGGCTTCCCAAAAAAGCCTTGGAAGCTTAGTTATATTGACTGGTCTTCTTTACAAGGAGAACCAGGGTTCATATCTCACAATTGTATTATCAAAAAAGAAACATTATGCATGGGTTCTTATGGTGTTAAAAATATTGATGCTGTAATGAAGACATCTTATATAGACCAAAAGAAATGATTTTTTTACTGGAGCCTCATAAAATGTTGCATTAGATGGGTTCTAATTATGAAAATACCAACTCTCCAGGCTAGTTCCCTTTTAGTCTGTCTTTCTTTCCTTCTTTACACAATGTATTGCCATTTATGATTTTCTACTTTTTGTTCGTATCTCTTTTTGAGTTACTTGTATTTGTTTCAAGCACAGAGTGTTCACCATCGTGAACATGATGTTCTTATTATGCAATAAAACTTTGATTACTTATAAAAAAGAAGAAGAAAAAAAAGAAGAAGAAAGCTCCACTTTTTGATCTCCTTTCTCTCAAATTCCTGAAGAGAGAGAGAGAGTAAAACCTTGGGAGTCTGTTTATGTTGGAAAAGTTCTAATTTCTACTTGTCTGGAATGGTGGAAATATGATAACTAAGGTTTTGGCTAATGATATTTGGACCATCAAATAAGAAATCAAACCATCAAACTCTCTAATAAAATCCATCAAACTGAACTTTAACAATAAAGTCTCCTAATACAATCTCAAATAGTTTCACGAATACTAAGTTCCCTATCCTAAGAAAACATAATAGCATAGTCAAATAACTAACTCAGCTCCCAATGAAGTCTTCGATCTATGGCTTCAATGATCATCCACCAAAAGAGATTCCACTGTTCCACTGCTCTAATATGAAAGGGGTGGAGAAGGGGGGTGAGCTAGAAGCTCAATAAGAGACCACACCACATGATGCTCTCGAGCAAAAATACATATAATATTGAGCAATATATTTAAACCTTTAAATATATGTCAATAGTATGATAACAGATCAGTATAAACATTAAAGCATATTTCCAATACTTATAGAAAAGAACCTTTACATAAAAAGGTTCACTATTTTGCAAAGCTTCTTTGAAACACACACACACAATACAATATCTTGAGAGGAATCATGTTCCGAAGTCTACTTACCTTGAATCACCAAAACATGTTTGGCCTTAACTATCCAGAGCAATGTCATTAGAACCTAATACATAATTAGATAACTTATTAAGTGCATATCCCTGTTACATATTCATCTACTAATTGAAAATCCTCTTAATAGACTACCTATGAGATATCTGGGCATGCCACTTGGGGCCCATTATGAGGATGCGTCGATATGGAATCCTATTATAGAAAAGATGGAGAAACGGCTATCTGGCTGGAAAAGACTTTTTTTGTCAAAAGGTGGCAGGCTTACTTTGTTAAAAAGTACTCTCTCAAGCCTTCCCACCTATTTTTTATCTTTATTTACTATCCCTCAAGCTGTGGCAGCTAGGATAGAAAGAATTCAAAGGAATTTCCTTTGGGGGGCCTCGGAGGATGTTTTTAAATACTCTTTAGTTGCTTGGGATAAGGTCTGTTTGCCTATTGAGAGTGGTGGTTTGGGGATCCGGAGGATTGGGTTGTTTAACAAGGCCTTACTTGGGAAGTGGTTGTGGCGTTTTGGGAATGAAAGTAACAGATTATGGTGTCAGGTTATAGCAGCCAAACATGGTGAGGGGAGAGGAGGCTGGTGCACTAGAGGGGTAAGAGGTTCTCACGGGTGTGGGATGTGGAGGAGTATTAAGAAAGGCTCAGAGAAGTTTTTCAGTCAAATTCAGTTTAATGTGGAGGAGGGCTGCTGTGTTAGTTTCTGGAGTGATCCTTGGTGTGGGCCTATTCCTTTGAAGGAGCTTTTTCCTGCCATGTTTGCATGCTCTCTTTCTAAAGAAGCATGGGTCTCCGACTTGGTTTTATCTAATTCTGAAGGAAATAGGAGCTAGAATTTACTTTTCCGTCATGGTCCTCAGGATTGGGAGGCAGACATTGTCTATTCCTTTTTTGAGCTTATTTATTCCTCTATGCCGAGGGGTGAAGGGGAGGATCACTGGGTTTGGAGATTGACCATGTCTAGGGTTTTTGATGTGCGCTCTTTTTACAAGCTGTTATCTAGTCCTAACACTGATGAATTTCCTTGGAAGGGCATTTGGTGTGCAAAGGTACCTAAACAGGTGTCTTTCTTCCTATGGACAGCACCTAATGATGGGATTCTCACCATTGACAATCTTGTCAACAGAGGTCGATTTCTGGTAAATAGGTGTCGTTTATGCTGTTGTGATGGGGAATCTCCTGCTTCATTGTAAGTTTTCTCATGCCTTATGGAGCAAAGCATTTGCAGTGTTTGGGATCCAATGGATAATGCCAAGGTCAGTTAGCTCTTTTTTCTTTATGTGGAGAAACTGGTTTGGAAGGCATCATTCGACCTTTTGGAATATGGTCCCGGCATGTTTAATGTGGTTAGTTTGGCAGGAACGCAATAGCCGCACTTTTGAAGACAAGGAGAGAACATTAGATCATCTAAAATCTCTCATTTTTGGTACTCTGGTTCTTTGGGCTCGCATTTGGGGGTGTACTAATTGTATTTCTTTATCTGAGTTTTTAGCCTCTTGTTCCTTTAGTTCTTGATTATTTTTGTATCTGTTCTTGTTCAGAGTGTTCACTATCGTGAGCATGATGTTCATTTTTTCAATATATAGTCTTATTACCTATATAAAAAAAAGATAAACCAGCCACCATGATAGTCCTTGCATTAGCTATATAAAGCTTCTGTATGATTTTGTATCAAACCTAACATACTTATAAATATAAACCATTTGTACTATTCCGTAATATTCAATCAGGCCTTCCCTTACTACATGCTAAACATTCATATTGAAACTCATAAGAAGTTGTGATGATAGGCAAAAATAGTAGAACTAGCAAATTCAATGTATGATTTGATTTAATATTTTGGACGTGAACCTATTATGATCTGCTCCTATCAATCATCCACCCTAGTAAAGTATCAAATCCATCAATATTAACACATGTTGTTAGATTGAATCAACTTCAACAAATAAAGGAATACCTCTATGGTCTCGCCCTCTTGAAGCTTAGCACTTAAGGAATTGCAAAACACAGTTGTCACACTCAGGAAAAATAAGAAGATTTCCTTCTACATGGTTGACTTAATAAGACCTAGCAAATATATATAACGGCAATGACTAACTAGGGCTTAAACACAATTACTAGGGGTGAGGTCTTGGCATCTTTAATTCTTTATTGGAGAAAATACCAAAACCCTCTTCGGTGGAAACTGTGGAACTTCTAGCTGCTAGGCAAGCAGTAATGTTTGTACAAGAAGTTGGCCTTGGCAATTCCATCTTCAGAGGAGGCTTTAAAACTGTCATCAACTCTCTTTGGAATGGTGATATATTACAATCAACTGTAGTAAAAGATGCTTTGTCCTTTGTAAACTCCTAAGGAGTTTGGTCATTCTCTCATACTTATAGGCAAGGCAATGATGTAGAACATACCTTAGCTAGGAGAGCTAGGTTTTCTTTTCTGCTTTTAGTCTGGATGGAGTCTGTTCCTCTTGACATTTTTATTGTTTTGTTAGCTGGTTTACCAGCTCATGAATAAAATTTTGTTGAATGTTTCCTGAAAAAAAAAAAAAAAAAGAGAAGAAAAAGGGTTTAAGTACAATTACTAAAATAAACTTAGTTAAGAATCTCTAGTGTCTAATTTGCCCCTCTAAAATAACACTCCAATTGGGCCCATGAAGATAATCTCACACCAATTGGAACTCCATAAAAAATCAGCCAAGTAGTTACATATACCAACTACACTAATCTAATAAAACAAATGTGTGAATTCAATCAGACTTGCAGGAGCTTAAAACAAAACGTGAGATTGTCCTCAACAATTATTATATAATTTAATTTGTTTTAACATCAAATAATTATTAATAATATAACGAAATGCTATGCTTTGAACTGGGTATTACACTCATTATCTCTACTTACGAAGTCTGTAATGGGTCACTCTCTCCTATGAGTATGTGCTTGTAGTGGTGGATTATGGCACCAAGTTCACTTCATTATGGATCTCTTTCAGATGGGAGGCAGATCAACTGTTCAAAATGAGATTCTTTGTCGGTTTATCTTCCCAGAGAGGCCTGGTGCGCTGATGAAGTTCTTGGATGCTTTTAGTCCTCGTTGGAATATAAGTTTGTTCCATTACCGTGGGCAGGTTGGTATCAAAAGCTTTCTGTTCATTGTTAATATTCTAATATGGAGGATTACACCTAAGATTGTTTTTTAATTGATCGAACCTGATATCTATCCTTTTTCCCTCCAAAAAAACAGGGTGAAACTGGTGCAAATGTATTGGTTGGCGTGCAGATTGCAAGTAGTGAGATGGATGAATTTCATGATCGTGCCAACAATCTTGGATACGATTATGTGGTGGTAACCAATGACAATAACTTCCAGCTTTTGATGCATTGATTAAAACCATCCTGCGATTTTAGCTCAACTGTTCAATCAGAGTGGGTTTGATGCCATACTTCTAAAGATTGCCAGGGAGGGACAGAAGACCTCCAAACCTGGTTCTAGTGATGGAGAAGAGAGAGCATGTTTCTGTGTAATGTTTTACCATTGCCCCTTTTATTTTCATTTTTGTAATTTATAGATTAGTGTAGTATGTGTTTCAAATGAAAAATGCTGGGGTTTCTCCAGCTATTCCCTTTGATGTTTAACTAGCTTTTCTATCTTTAACGTATGGGACTATGGAAAAGATGAGCTTTGCTCTTCTGATGCAATTGAAAACCTGAGATGGATGTGCTAGTGGTGAATGTCCTTGGATTACTTGGCAACTAATTCAGTAATTAGACAGTTGGGGTTAATTATTCGTAAGTTTTACCGGTCAGAAGTGACTCAAAGGGCCTTTCTTTAGAAATGTTTACAAAGTTAACATTGAAACGAATGAACTAGTGAATTTTTTTCTGTCCAACTAAGTTCGGAAGTTTGATTCATATTGATCTTTGAAAGAGAAGAAAATTCCTGTAATACTAATAGCAATAAAAAAAGTGTTGGTGTCACAAAGAGAGGAGAAAGAAAGATACCTCTTCATTGTTGCTTAAATCAAGGTTGAATGATTGTTAATTGCAAAATTATATATGTTATTGGGAAATGTTAAAAGGATATTAGTATATAATTCCTGTAATAATTATATATGTTACAGTTTACTGTTATTATTAACATCAAGTTGCTGAGCATTCATACAGTTCTGTTCTCATTTATGTCATGTTACTTGCATCTGCTAAGAAGCCACGTCATTCAGGATGCTGGGTTCTGACAAACAGTAGAGCCCTAGAAAAAAGCATGTTGGGATTCATCATTGAAAGTTAAGCAAGCATCCACAGCAGTGGAGCTAAAAATTTAGCTTTTTAGCTCCACCAAAAGTTACTTTATCTATTTTACCTACATACATACTACAACAGTGGATCTATTTTAGCTTTCAACACAATAAAATAATATAAACATCACAATAAAATAATATAATCACTACAATAAAATAATATATTCCACTACCAAAAAAACATCCACAGCCACAATCACCTCTACCATCAGCCACACCCACAACCACAACCACACCCACAACCACCACCAACACCACCACCACCACCACCACCGGTAGTAGTCCACAGCAGGCAAAAAAAAAAAAAAACCCAAATCTCCAAGTCAGGTACCCAATATCCACGAGTAAGCACTCCGATCGACGGCGTGGGTCTAAGGTTGATCGGCGGCAACACCCACACCCACCACCACGAAACCCACCTGAGCCACCCACTAATGCCGACGAAACCAACCACAGCCCACTGATGCCGACGAACTCGGCCACCCACAGAAAAAAAAAAAAAAAAAAAAAAAAAAAAAAAAAAACACACACACACACACACACACACACACAACACACACAACTAAGTAAGGACGAGGTCTGCGGCGTGGATCAGAGGGCGGGGTCTGTGGCGTGGATCAACAGCGAGGTCTGCGGTGTAAGCCGGCGGCGGGATCTGCAGTGTAAGCCGGCGGTGGGTCTGCGGTGTGAGCCGGTGGCGTGGGGGTGGGGGTGGGGGTGTGGGTGGGCCGGTAGCTGTGAGAGGAAGTTGAGAGAGAGCTGAGAGAGTTGAGAGAGAGAAAGGTGAGAGTTGAGAGATGATCAGAGTTGAGAGAGAGGTAATATTTTAATGGGGGCAGGGAATAAAAAATTATTATTATTTTTAGCTCTCATGAACAGTGCACATCTATTTATAGATGTGTACTGTAGCAATGGAGCTAAAAAAAATAGATTTAGCTCCACTGTTGCAGCTTGGTTTTAGTGTTTGAGGAGCTAAAATATTGCTATATAGCAATATAGCACCACTGCTGTGAGTGCTCTAAGAATGGTGTTAAAAATGTTTCTATATGTTGGGAAGTGGGAACCCATGCATGATGAAAGTTACATTCTGGGTATGGCCAGGTCAAATTTCAAAAGTTGAAGTGGAAACTGGAAATGCAATAAAGTGCACATGGAGCTGTTGGTAAAACTAAAAGAAATTGTCCATTACTATACCCTGTGAATCTTTTGTTCATTGTGCTTGTGAAAAGAGCATAACCAAAAAGATTTACATGCTTTTTGCAAATTAAAAATTCAGAAAAAACAATAAAAAAGGCGGTTTTGCCTTATGATATGGATATTGTAAGCTCTTAATACTTTTTTTGCTAAGAAAAAAAGAAAAGAAAAAAGAATTCGCGGATGTGTTTATTATTTCATTTTATTTAAACCTTATTATGCAGGCATGAGACTACTTGAGTACTAGATGAGGCATACCACTACTCGATCTACAACTTTAGACTCACGAGACGACGCTCATGAGAACTTCTTACCATCAAACCCCTTCTCACATGGTGGCTCAAATACTATGTTAAGAGATAGAAGGACCGAAAGAGTACATCATAATTTAAAGCTCAACTAATGAAACTGAAAATAAAGAAGTGTCACTCGCACGAATTAATCAAAGCTTACCTTAGTAGGGTAACATAATGCCTAGTGTTCCCATGTCTACATTAGCTAAACATTTCTAGAATGAAAGAAAGATCCCAAAGCCCCAACCAAGTGTGAGGAGGAATGGAAAGGGACAAGTAACCCTTTTAACCCAATTAAGCAAAGATGCTGAGTAAAGAAAGAGATGGGTAAGTTGGTCCCACTCTGTAAGTTGTGAGCCTTGAAGTAGGGATAGGGCTAGAAAGGGCACCTAAAGATAGGCCTATTTACTACACTTTTCAGTCGGTTTTTCATTTAAGTTTGTTCATTGCTATATGGTACGTTTGATAAAGAGGTTGGTTTGTCATAAATGATTCTTGCCTGCTATTTAGTAGATTTCATAAAGAGAATTTGACAATGTCACATAACAAACATGCCAGTTGGCCACACGTAAATACATCCACAAAAAGGTCGTCTTTGTAGAGATAGAGATTATTAATGCTGCTTTGTTCAGTTCATAGAAAGATAAACAATAATGCCTCGTATTTTTTTTGAGAAAGGAAATAAGGTTTTGGGAACAGTTTCTTCAAGGCACTTCATTATTGAGGGTATTGTGCATAACGTGAGATGCGATGAAAGCACTAAAGGTTTGTTTGGATACAACTTATTTTATTGAAAATTAAAAACATTGTAGTAAAATAATTTTTAAACGTGTGAATAGTGCCGTATGAACCCATTTTTAATAAAAAAAGTTGCTGAAAAGTGGGGTTTGTGAGTTCCATAAATAGTGCACAGAACCCATTGATGTGGTTGAAAATGAGTTGAAAAGTCAAATAATGTGGATATTATTCATGAACAATGCATGAATAGTAGCCGCACCTTCAGTTTTACTGAGCTAAATGCGTGTCAAAAAAAAAAAAAAAGAGTAAAACGCGCATTTGCGCAAAAAGTAAAACGTGAATTTGGATCCAAACCCATAGTAAGTCCCTTTTTCTTAAACTCTCTAAAGTGTCAAAAGTCCTTGATCACCTCCTACATTCTCGCCAAAATTAACAAAATGATGGCACTTTTGATAGAAAGGGTCCAACAGATAAGAAAAACTCATTAGAGAATTAACATTTCCCACCGTAAATTTTTAGCAAAAGTTTGCTAGAAAGTCATTTTCCTATTTTAAACTCCCTACTTTTTAAATACAATCCAACAAACTCCATTTTTTTCGTTTTTTATTTTATTTTATATCTTAATGTACTATAGAAAAAGAGTGCTGCTGGTTGAGGAATAAAAAATTTTGAAGAGAAATTATTTCTGTAACTTTGCAAATATTTTGCTGAGGGGCTGATGAGTTTATTGGATAAAAAAACAGAGACAGAAAGAGGGTTTGGCTAACTAAAATTCAAAGAAAATATAGGAGATTTGTTGAGCTCACCGTGAATGCTGTGACTCTACATAGGTGCCAAACGTGCTGTCTCAGACAATTATGTCACTTTGACCATTTACTCACAGGACTTACCCTCCTTAAATTCTCCTCCACCAGCCTCCTCTACACTTTCATGCTCTAAATTTTTTTCTTCTTTTCTTACTCTCTCAGTCTCTCTTACTCTTCAGTGATTCTCAATTTTGTAACGAGGGAAAGAAAGAAAAAAAAAATGAGGTTTTCAAGTTGCCTCTTGGGTTCATTTCTTCTTGTAGTGGTTTTCTCAGTAGCTCATGGGGATCCTCTTGTTCCCGCACTAAACATATTTGGGGACTCTGTGGTTGATGTGGGAAACAATAACAACCTTTATACACTGGTCAAGGCAAATTTTCCTCCTTATGGCAGAGACTTTGTTAATCACAGTCCCACTGGAAGATTTTGCAATGGAAAGCTTGCCACAGATTTTACTGGTAAGATACATCAACAGTTCAAATCCTGCTCTTCTTCTTTTTCTTCTCTAATGAGCCTTATGTATTTGCTTGATTTATTTGGTGCACAGCTGAGTTCCTTGGTTTCACTTCATATCCACCTGCTTACCTTAGCCAGGAAGCCACTGGCAAGAACCTCTTGACCGGAGCCAATTTTGCCTCAGCTTCTTCTGGTTATTATGACAGTACAGCCCAGCTATATGTAAACACTGATACCAAATCTCTCTCTCTCTCTCTCTCTGCACACCTTTTTTGGGGTATCTTGCTGCGCACACACACAAGCACTAAAATGACTTTCTTTGGTGGCTTTTGGTTTTGTAGCATGCCATTTCATTGAGCCAGCAGTTGAATTACTACCAGGAATACCAGACCAAAGTTGTGAACATGGTTGGATCAGCCAAAGCCAAATCCATATTTTCTGGTGCAATCCACCTCCTGAGTGCAGGAAGCAGTGATTTCATTCAGAACTACTATATCAATCCCCTCCTTTATAGAGCATACTCGCCTGATCAATTCTCAGACATCCTCATCAGATCTTACTCTACCTTCATTCAGGTCCCTTCATTCATTATAAATATCATATGGTACTCATGATATATCATTACAATACAATTGTGTATGTACTATGCTTGAATTCACTTGATTGAATTTACTTTGGTAACCTAGCACACTACCTAAGTAACTGTGCCTAAGTTTTGTCCTCAATGGATAATTAAAAATCTAACAAAACACCAAACAAACGTACAAGAATAATAGAATCAGTGGAAGTTTCAATAATATCATGTCTCTGGTGATGGCATGCAATATTTTCCATAAGTATTTTTGGAGGCTCGAACCAAATTACAGGCTAATGCAGAGGCTCCAAATTCTTGGAGGTTCATGCTTCAAAAGTCAGGACCCAGAAAAGTTTATGTTCCATTAACAAGAAATTAGGCTTTAACTATATTATACAAAAAATCACTTTTAACAGTATAAGATATAGTAATATTCCATAATGATAAATGTTGAAATATACATGGAACCTCAAAGAAATTTGATGTAAAAGAGAAACTAGTAGTAATTCTTCTCCTTGGTTTCTCCAGAACAAATTCCTTTTTTTCTAACATGAGCAGTATTATGACAGAACCTCTATGGACTGGGGGCAAGGAGGATTGGTGTGACAGGCCTACCGCCAACAGGGTGTTTGCCTGCAGCCATCACGCTTTTTGGCTTAGGAAGCAATCAGTGTGTTGAAAGATTGAACAAAGACGCCATTTCATTCAACAAAAAGATAAACAGCACATCTCAAAGTTTGCAGAAAAAACTTCCCGGTCTCAAGCTCGTGGTGTTTGACATCTACCAGCCTCTGTTAGATATGGTTACAAAGCCTGCTGACAACGGTAATAATAATACACTCTGAAAAGAGTAGCAAGTTGAAGTGGCATATAAATCATCTAAATTGACTAGTGTAGGCAGAAAATTCTCAAATTTCCATTAGGTTCTACCATGCAGATATCATGTGATATAACATTCCTATGTATCAGTTTCTTGAATTTCATTGTTTGGTCACAATTAACTTATTATGTATTAAAGAAAACTTCAATTTTCACTAGGAATCTTTCGCTTTCTCAATGAAGAAAAAACTAGTACTGATTTGTCTACTCTGATCACAGGGTTTTTTGAATCAAGAAGAGCTTGCTGCGGAACAGGTACAGTAGAGACCTCACTGCTTTGCAATGCCAGGTCACCAGGGACATGCTCCAATGCGACAGATTATGTGTTTTGGGATGGATTCCATCCCTCTGAAGCTGCTAATAAGGTCTTGGCTAGCGATCTACTTTCGCAGGGAATCTCCCTCATCTAGTAAAGCTATGCTGACAACACTTTTGTCTGAAATGAGTGGTAGAATGAAATTAATCTGTTTTATTTAACTTATTTAGCTTATGCATAACATTCTAGGTACAACTGTACTTTTTCCCAGCTTATTTTTTAAGCCCAATAAGCCAATGAAAATAAGCTCTCTCAAACAATTGCACTCTTGTGATCGTATACACATTATATGTAGACATTATGAAGGTTATGTAGGTCTTATGCTAGTTTTAGTTTCTAAGCTCTTTACTCCTAGAGGTGTGAGGTAAGTAAACACCTTAGCTACAGATGCGGCGCACTTGGTACTTGCCCTTCAGTAAACAGTTTTATGTGTTAATCCTCACACAAATAAATTGCTATGTTAGGTTTTGAGTATATTATCTCTACTTAGTCAGGTTAAGTTGTTGAAAAGAACATGCCATGGAAATCCTTGATTCTATTGAATGCAAGCTGTGACATATAAGCATTCTTTAAGAAAAACAAAAAAACAAAAAAACCTAAAACAATTATATATATATATATATGAGATGGGTTCAAGTTACACCTGATGTAACTTTAAAGAGTTACACATTTTCTAAATCATTGGATTTAAGTAGATCCAATGGTCAAAAAAGACACTTATTAATGGTCAAAAAAGACACTTATTAATACTAATATTTTGATTTATATCTCGTTAATTATCCCTTATTTATTGTATTTTATACCTATCTCTAAACCTAAAAAAGCACAAAAAAGTGTATGTCTTTCTCTAATTTTGTCCCACCGTTTATCAAAAAAAAAAAAAATCCCTCCACTGCACGCCTCTCTGTCTCTTACTCCTTCACCGCTCTTCCAACTCCACCGCTAGGTATCCAGCAGGAAGAGAAAAAAAAAAAGGAGAAAAAGAAAAAAAGAAAAAGAAAAAAGAGAGACCAAACAATCCAGTTAAGTTATTGAAATAAAGAGGGATGGTTGGAGATTATGCTTGACCGCCGATTGGTAAGAGACAATTGGGCAAGGAGTGATGGATAATCGTCATATGAATGTAGTCTTCCACATCCTTGTGGAATCCAACATTTCCACCACTCTAAGCTCGGTTTCCAATCCTTTTCCCTTGAGCCCCTCTCTTCTTTCTCATCGTGTTGGTGCTCATTCAAACTATCCATTACATGCATTCGTTGCGAAGAAGGCACAGGACTTATCAATGCAGCCACTCCCAAGATCCTTCTCTCCTTTAGCTGTTCCCTTACCATGTGACTTGCATATTGTGGGCCTTAAGGTTCCTTGGCCTTCAAAATATTCTCAGACCCCGGTTGAAGATCCTAGGTTTGTTCTGATCTTACAAAGGTATCATTGGGATTCTTCATACTGTCAGAAGGGTAGATCACAGTGCGTCAGTTTTGCTGATGAGCCAGTGAATCTGTTCTACATGTTCAAGGGGCTTGCAGTACCGAATGCAAGAGCAACTTTTTTAGGTTAAGAGATAGGTATGGAATGCAATAAATAAGGGATAATTAATAAGATACTAATCAAAATATTAGTATTAATGAGTTTTTTTTTTTTTTTTTTTTCAGATCCCAATAAAAATGACCTGAATCAGATCCCTAAGAAAGTTCAAATCCTGCATTGGAACTGATTGCATAGAGAAGTTTTGCTCTTAAAGTGCTTGGACGTTTGTATGTTGGAAGCTGCAAGGATCAAATGGAAAAGAATCATGCACATGATTTAGTGATTGGATGAGATTAAAGTAAGGAGTAAAAAAAAAATTATATTAATGCTTTGCTATGTATGCTAATAAATTAAAACGGGCAACTTTGGCCTTATCAATAGTACCTTGAGGGTATTGTAGCAGGTCGAAGCTGATGGAAGCCGGTCCACATCCTGGCCTCCAATTGTTGCCCAAAGAGGGACATCACATGCAACCTATATAAGATCATATAATTTATTGAAAAAAAAACCTATATATCATCATATACCGGGCAGTTCTTGATCGATTAGATTGAGATAGTTTTCCTTTCTCATTCTTTTGATTATTGTTTCTTAGTCTTCTTCTTTAGGAATATACATGTGATGATGTGACTGACCCTAAGGCTTTGTTGTTGTTGATGATGATGATTCTTAGATTTTATTTTATTTTATTTTATTTTTTACATTTCTCTTTTTTTCATTTACTTGTTTTTTGGGGAGGGTTGTGGGGACGAAGCAAGTCAACCCAATCAAACAAAATACCAAAGGGTAAGAAGAGTCACAGAAACAAGACAATCATGTTTGTACCTGGAATTACAACCTACCAATATTTAAATAGTAAAACCAACAAATTACCAAAAACATAATAGCTGCCTACAAAGGCATGCCATGCTAGACAAAACATTAATTAACCACCTGAAGTCTTTCAAAACAGTGGATAGGTGACTTTACAACCAAAATAAGTAGGCAGCTGTTGGGTAAGTACCCCTTTATTCAAATCTAGAGTAGTTAAATTTTTCATGAAAGAGCTGCCAGTTCCCCAACACCCTATTAATTCCTTCTGGTCAGACTACAGTTAGTTTTTTTTTTTTTTTTGGGGGGGGGGGGTGGTTGTGGAAGGGGAAGTTACTCATTTGGTAGGTCTTGAATCTACAAACTCATCTTCCACCTTGCTCTTACTATGGTAGGAGGTAGAGCTCATTAACAATAGTTGAGGTTTGAGTCTATAAACTAATTTTGGATTACATTCTGCTGCTGTCATTTTTTATTATAGATGAATGAGAACATTTTATTTCATCAAAGGAATAGAGTGCAACGCACAAGTAACAACACCTATTAGCAAAACTGGAACACCAGTGTATACACCAAAACTAACTTTTATACAAGGGAAACTATCACCTAGCCACAACACAGTACTGCTGCTGTCGTTCGGAAGCTCTTATAAGGGAAGTACCCCTTTATTACTTCATGATGGAGTGAGATCAAAGGTCAAAACTATGGCAAACTAAAGGAATCCAACAGTTCTAGAAATTACCATTATTTGCTCATTTCCCTTATAGCTAAGAAGTACAGTAGGACTGCCTCTTGTCTTACAAAGCTGTTATAAAACTCTAAGTATAAGAGGACTGATTCCTAAAACCCTAGTAACTTTAAATCACAGCCCTTATCTAAATCTAATCCTAACCATACACATTAGCTAAAATAAAAATAAATAGAAAGTCAAACATCCTAAAAAACCCTAGCTCTACTAGCAAAAACAATACCCCTAAATAACTGCTACAGTGCTGACCAGAACCATAACTTAAGTGCTTGTGATCAGTAACAGCTGTACAGCACAATGAATGGTCCCCATCCCCTTCTTCTTTTCTTTCGAAAGAAAAAAAAATGTCCAGCATGAGCAAGGTCCTATCATGACATACACATCATGAAGTATTCTCACTGTATGGAATAGAATCCGTATGTCTGATATAAATTACAAGTCCTACTCTCCCATTCAAAATTCCTAAGAGCTAAGTGACTAATTCTGCATTCCAAAGCCCTAAGTGGCTAAGTCGGCATAGCAAACAATTATGCATCTTGAATGTATCTTCAGACTTTTCACAAGACACTCACATGGTACACTATAAAGGGCTAAAAAACTTCTCATATCTAACCTCCATAGTGTTATGCTTGTTCATGCCATTTATATAAAAACTTATGAGAAAAAACACAAAAACCA
>NW_027069743.1:373166-440054 GCF_002906115.3 Quercus suber
TTTTTTTTTTTTTTTTTTCTTCGTTGGATCTATTTAAATCCAATTATTTAGAAAATGTGTAATTTGAACCCATCTCTCTCTCTCTCTCTCTCTCTCTCTCTCTATATATATATTGTTTATGCATAAATTGCGTTATTTTTATTTATTTTTTAAATAATATTGTAAACCCCAATGGTCCTCAGGTTTGAAGTTAGAGATCGGGCATGGATAAGATGAAAAAATTACAATTGCATCCGAAATAAACCAATTGAAGATAATTTTTTGTTTGGCATTTAAAATCCTAAAAATCAATGGCAATCAAATCCAGTTTAGTTTCACTATATAACTAGAGGCAAATAAAAATGACCTGAATCAGATCCCTAAGAAAGTTCAAATCCTGCATTGGAACTGATTGCATAGAGAAGTTTTGCTCTTAAAGTGCTTGGACGTTAAAAAAAAAAAAAAAAAAAAAATTTGTAAGTTAAAGCTTTAATCAGATTAAATATGTTTAGTGGCAATCACCCCTACTTCAATATATGTTTCAATATAGAGCTGCCAGTGAAAAATGGAGCTGATATTGAATGTGCTGTGGAGAGAGAGAGAGAGAGAGAGAGAGAAATAGGATATGCATGGGATGAACAAGAGGCTACTTATTATTTCAGACATGGTACTAATTGCCATACCCCTTACTAATCAATGGAAAGTAAAGTGCTCCTATTTATTGCACATTTTCTATGAATATTAATCTTAGGTTTTTATAGTTTCCAATGAATATAGTTGAAGTTTTAACTTACACACATGACCCTGCCACCCCATTAGCATACACAGTTATTCTCACAGAAACTTAAGGTGCTTGGGTACTCTGGACCTTAATAAAGAATATCTCAGTCTCCTTCTGGTTTCTAGTGTAATCAATCTTAAATATGCATCTACCCAAAACACAGTTAAAATAATGAGAAAAGCAAGCCAAAAGCAATCTTGAGCACCTGAAGATTTAAAAAGGGTACACACAAATGCCTAATTATGTGCCGGCATTGTGGAGAGACGATAGATCACTTACTTTTTCATTGTGAGATGGCTTAGCGGTTGTGGATCTTTGTCTTAATTACTTTTGGTTTGTCTTGGGTTGTACCTAGATCGATCCCAGATTTGCTTTTTGGCTGGTGGAATTGGTTGGGGAAGCATTTGTCTCAGATTTGGAACTTAGTTCTGTTGTGCGACCTATGGTGCATTTGGAAGGAAATGAATCGGCGGACTTTTGAGGATTTAGATAGTTCCGGTGTTTAGATGATTGCTTCTTTTAGTGGGACTCTTTTTGACTGGTCTTGGGCATGGGGACTCACGACTAGTGATTCTCTCCCCTCTTTTCTTAGCTCTCTTTCTCTTTTGTAATTAATATGCTGTTGGTTTTCTTTTTTGTTTTTTTTTTTTCTCTGTTTTCTTCTTGTTGTATTTTCTGGGTTTACTCTATGTTTTTCATGCATAGAGTAGCCGTTTGTATATATAACATTCTTACTTATCAAAAAAAAAAAATGTTGAATGCAGACACCAAAGAGGAATAGGGTGACAGAATCATTTAGAAAAAATAAATTTGTAAAATTATAGGCAGAAAATGAATGATCAATATTATACCTTATGGATAGTAAAGGTTGGCTGTAAGTGTTTGAACCCAAGTAAGGGAGCTCGAGAACAACTGGTCACAAATTTAAGAAGCATACAACGTTCCTTTGGTTCAAATTCTCGAATAACCTGTGACACGATAATCAGGAGAAACTCAATGGAAACATAAAAAAGATTATAGAATTCCTCAACCAAGGTCCACCTTTAAGACAAGAATACAAAAAGAATCAACTTAAATGCAGGGTGAAGGGAATTCAAAGAATGAAGTGAAATAAAAGAACATGACACCAGCATGGAGACATTGTGCAAACTAGAAATTTAGAGATATGAGCAAATCTGGAATTCAAAAAAGAAAGATATCTAAAATCCAATAATTGGATTATAACATGGCAAAATTCCTGCCTGGTCTTGCAGACAAGAACTAATTATGCATTATTACAAGTTTTATAGAAAGGAATAAGTTTTCCGATACAGGCGAGCATAATTTAGAAGTTTTAATTCATTAAACATTATCCAAACAAAGAGGACCAATATATGTGCTAGTTGGTGTGCATAAGCTTATAGATCAGATAGCTTGGGCCGACCAAAAAAAAAACTTCAAAAATAGGGCCCAAAACATGAGTTTCATGTGTTGGGCCCCATTTATTAAGGGGAAGTGTTGGAATAATGATTAAATTCATCATTTCCTCATAGCTTAAGGGGTAGGTTTGATTTTAGAGCCAAAGAGCCTTTTTCCATATAAATTCCCACTGTATCTTTACTTTTTCGCTGACCTGCATATATATTAGAATCAAAGTCAAGCATATCCAACAATGGAGAGATAATTAGTGTTTACTAGCCAACCATAGAAGTTAAATTCTAGTTGTTAATACCGGTTGGGTCCCTTACTTTCTCTAATGAGCAAAAAGAAAAAAAAAAACTATATACCTAATGCTTTCTCGTTCCTTAAAAATGACTATTTGTGCACAGACATGAGGAGGTTGCTAACGCAGGGTTGGAAGTACATGAAACATCAAATATGAACTGGAATATAGGTAGCATGGAAGACTAAGAAAAATGTGAACGTAAGAAAACAACAAAAGAAAAATCAGCTCATTCAAATTCCATTCTGAAGTCAAATACCTCCCAAAAGATTTTAATTGTCCGGCTTCCTTGAGAGTAACCACCAGAGTATCGTGTGTTATTTCTTAAATCATCAACGTCAATATCATGGTTTCCACCTGAAAGCAACTGCATATGGTAATTATGCAGGATCAGCATTTGACCAATGAAATGAACTTCTGAAAAGTTTGTTAACCAAAACCCAGAGTCATTTAAGAAGAAAAAGATTTTAAGGAGAGATTTTGAAAACATAAGGAATCATTAATTGGGAAACACTAATGAAGTCATCCAACGATATTATCAAGTCATATGAACTGAAGTGCCAATTTCTAGAAAGCAATTCAACAAGAAAACTCAGTAATTTTCTCTCTCATTAACCAGGGTTTAAGGGTATCTCTGTTTATAAAAAATCCATCAAATACTTGCTCATTCAAAGGCTAAAATCTTTCTCAAAATTCCATTGATAATATTTTCAAACAAACTAAACAGCACACTATGTAAACCTCAGAAAGTAACAAGAAAGATCTGAGACTTCAGACCGGAATAGATTATCCACCTAACTGTCGGACTTAATTTTTGCATTAAGCCTAGGATTGCAGTGCACATGGGATGACAAATGAAGCAAGTGATCTCATATTGATTCATACACAACCATATCCAGCAGCTAAAGATCATCTGATAGAAAAGTATTAAATGCACATATAGATTCAAAATACCTGATTGAATTCACTTGCATTAAATAACTTCAACCAAGATGGTGATATAAGATCAATCAACCCTCTATAGAATGCATTTGAAAAGGGCAATATCTGCAAATTATTAAAAACAAGGTAAATTCATAGTCAAGAAGATATGTTTACATACATCATGCAGCATCTGTGACAGACCTGTCGGTTAAGTTTATAATCTGCAATTGCATGAACATACTGCATCTTGTTCTCATTTGTCACAGAGGCATCCTTGCCACCAGCTTTAAGCTCTATAACATGCCGTTGGCCAAATGATTCTTCGGTAACTGTGAAATCTAGGGCAAGTTCCTTGACATCACCATCATAATGCTGCAGGCATAAAAGACAGAAAACATCTAATTTTAAAAAGTAAGATTGGAATTTTATTGAAAAAGATCATTACTTCATGTTCATGATGATGAACTCAAAGAATCAAAAAGAATTACAAATAATCAAATTGAAAAACTAAGAGAATTAAGAAACTCAAGAACGGAAGTATAATGTGTAAATCCCCAAGCCCAACCCCACTCATATAGAACATCCAAATAATTACGAAATGAGAGACTGCCCACCTTCAGTGGGCTCAACCAAGCAATCAATAATGCCTTACTGGTCATGATGCAGGAAGGATTCTAATAGTTTGATGTGTGATCCACAGTGGATGACATGGCACTATTAAAAGTGGAAATCCAAGTCTTAATATGTTAACAAATAGAGGGGCTCATAGAAGAATATTGGAAGATAGTTGCCTCCCCCACAACCACTTCACTTTCTCTCTTTTTCTCAATTATCCTCTCTTTTGACTTCTCTTATCTTCTCTTCACCTCTCATTAAATTCTTCATCCTCCATTCCTCAACTCTATTTCCTCATCTCTCATTACCATATATAAATAAAAATTTTATATAATAAGGGATTCACAATATCTGGTCCTAAGATACATTTAAAAGAATTATCATATAGCTTGGGAAGGAGCTAGCCACATCAAGTAAACATGTAGAATCTTGTTCAACTTATTTCAAGGGGGAAAAAAAGATAGAGACAACAAAATAATTCTTGTCTCAATAATTTGAATTGCGAAAGACCACATTCCAGTAGATGGTGAAGTTCTTTATAATTTAAAACATCATCTTTGTATCATCCATCTCTTCTTGCCAGCTGATACACATACTCTGATTTGCGCTATCAATAGTCATATAAACATGAACAAATGCTCCCTTCCTCAGTTGTCATGAAAGTTGTGAACTTCATATATCATCTACCACAGCTAGTACACTCATCCACCTCAAAATCTTACTACTTGACACATCTTGTTAATTCTAGGTTGCCTAACAATTAGCACCATAAAGCACATCAGCTTTGTTATTCTATGAATACATTTCCTCGTACCTTGTTAGGAATGCAACTGAAGCACAAGGCTCAGTTGTATATTTCAACCTAGCCACCAAGCACTAATTCTATAGAGTTTCATGCTCATAGTCATACAAATTATTTATCAATGCTTCTGCAAGGATTTGAAGGAGAAGAGAAAAGAACATCTGTGTGTATGTATTTACATTTTTACATAAAATATTATAATAGAAGGGATTTTACCTTCACATAAATGAGACTTCTGTAGAGCTCTGGATCAAGTGTTGATAGTTCATCAAGAAAGCTATATCGGCCCAGCAGCTTTTGTACAAAAACATGTGAAAAAGAGTAATCTAGTAAAATTCCTTCATAAAGAGCTTTACCAACAACTCTTCCAAGGAACTCAATCAACTGGATACCATTCTCTAGATATCTTGCAGATGCATTAGGAATTAAAAGTCTGTCTGAAGTTGAGGTTTGGGAGAATAGCCCATACCTAAGACAACGAAAAAGGTAGCTGACTTCTGGAAAAGCAGATAACAATGTAAGAAAGACAAAAATAGTTTATACATAGTTTCAAACTTACTCAGGGGAAAAGGCTGCTTTTGATATATCAGTTAAAAACTCCTTAGACAATCCACCATAGTCCAGACCAGCCTCCGGGAGGCCACATTCACTAACAAATGAAACATGGATGGATGACTTCAACCTTGACCCCAGGGAATTTAATTGCTGAAATCCGTCTTCAACAATACGATCCCGATGAACTACTATCTCAACCGATTGTGAACCAGGTCCAGAAACTTCACCAGCCATTTTCCGGGAGGCTTTATCCATCTTGATGAACTCTCTAAACATCTCAACTCTGCCAAGATGGAAACCACGTCAAGTAGCATCTTTTGTTATACTTCTAAGTTTGAACATAATTGTAACGGATAGATTAGTTTCTTATATTTAATATCAATAGGCAAGAAAAACACAAACCTCAAAAGCTAATAGTTAGCAAAAAGGTGTGATGAAACAGCTAGCTAACTGGCATCCACTTCCTCTGGGGGAAGGGAAACCCGGTTGTGGGGGGGGAGGGGGGGGG
Organism: Quercus suber; assembly: GCF_002906115.3. Lineage (NCBI taxonomy): Eukaryota > Viridiplantae > Streptophyta > Magnoliopsida > Fagales > Fagaceae > Quercus > Quercus suber. The sequence goes on from NW_027069743.1 coordinate 379,033, forward strand.
GGGGGGAGAAGACCTTGAAGGTAAAGACTTGGCAAATAGGAAATGCACAAATACACACACGCACACCCATACATCCTACATGCATGCACGTGTGCCCTCATAACACCCATAAACCTACCCACCAACACTCATGCAACCCTCGATCCCACATCCATATCTATATTCATGTGTTTGCATGCTTGCCATGGCAAACTAACCCAAAAGCCCACCCATGTTCATGCAACCCCACATGCGTGCTTGCAACCACGAAACATAAGATTAAAGAATGATTCCTTCCTAGATGATTAAACCTACACACACTCACACATAAGAACACATGCACATATGCTCCACAAACAGGGAATCCATTTTAGCAAGGTTCGCCATAATCTTTGGTAGCAAATTACAAAGTGTCCAAAAGCTAGATTTCATGTTTATATTCTTAAATTTTGAGATATCCAAAGAGAAAACTGGTTTGTCAAAAGCTATTACACATTATACTATCACAAAAAAAAAAAAGCTACAACATATTACAATCCACAACCTCATACAAGTAAAAATTATATGCTACTAGATGGAGTACGACTGTCAAACTTAATTGGTCTTCAGAGACACATTACACTATAAGAAAATAGTTGAACCTATCAAAAAAAAGAAAATAGTGGATTTCTTGATGTCGTTTCTGTGCATGCATTTAGAGACTCCATGTCCAGCAATACAAAAGTTGATTTCAAGGGATTTGGCAGGTCTTTTCTGAGAGAGAGACTGTAATAATGAAGAAAAGTAGATTGGAACAGAAATAGAAAGAATGACTAATCAGTAAAAAAAAAAATTGAGAACCACAAAAAATTGAGAGCTGAAAAGGGTGGCCCACAAACATATAGAACTCTAGTTGTGAAGCTTGCAGAACAGCAATAGTCATTGTAGTAATTATGTTCCTACCTTTCTTCAAAAGGAAATACATGTGGAGTAGTAGTGATAATAGAACCCATGCTACGACTAGTCAAAGCATCATCTGCTCTTAAATTAGCTGAAAAAACTTCATGAGTTCTGGCAGCTACTGCAATTGGAGGCCGGTTTTTTGTAGCAGGTGAAAGCCACAAAACTGGGGGGCAAAACTGGTGCCTGCAGTCTCTTTCATACATTAAGTGCAAGCATCTGATTGCAGATTCCATAAGAGGTCTAGTCTGCCGACCAATTGCATTAGACAAACCATTATACACTAGTGTATTGAGCACTGATGCAATTCTTTGTTGCTGCTCCAGTGTGAATGGAACCTGGTTCAAGTCATGAAATGCTAAAATAAGTATCATCCACAAATTCAAGAGGACCATAAAAAATTTCTAAAAAGCTTTTACCTGTTTTTCATAGAACTCAATGTCATCGAGAATTAGCAGCAGGTGAGAATATGTGGCACAGAAGAGATGAAGCAGACATGTCATATCTTTTGAAATACCTTGTGGACCGCACCTTAAAGGTTCTATGTCCCATACATCACAAGAGTCCTGATTAACTAGGCTAGGACTAGGAAGACCATCAATTAAATCTCTACAATCATCGTCTGCTTGTGACTTACCAGTAAATTTATTTAGTACATTGACCCACTTATTAGCACCATCCTTATTGGCACCCTTTTGCTTTTTCACAAAAACCCCACCTTTTTCTTTTCCTGAACTCTTACCAGTGTAAAGATAACGATTATTTTCAGTAATGTGATTGCTTACAGGAAAAAGAATACTTTCCAAATTTCCCCACAGATTTACAAGAAATCCAGGAGTAAAAGATAGCATGTTAAGAATGGGCAACGAGCCAAATGTGGGATTAAAGACTGTAAATATTCTAAGCATGAATGAGTAAAAATATGCAATATCAAGCAGTTCAAACTTCCTCAAGCATTCTATATTGTTTGGTGGCACAGTCTTAGCACTGAGAGTATGGGAATCCGTGTCTATGATTGCCAGAAGACTTTTAAGATGCCACTGCTGACATATAGGCCTGAACATATCCATATATGACATCTTTAAGGAACCATGCATCCTCTCAGTTTCGTGCAAAATTGTATCAATGGGCTCTGCAGATACATCAATTAGGTCATCCTGCTTCTCCTTCCTCATCCATTCTACATTCTCAAGCCAACCCAGTAAGTTTTCTGCAAGAGTGATAACAACGTGGACGTATGATGCATAGTCTAAACCTTGAATAAACCTGCCAGGATCCACAGAATCATTCTCTCTCCCTGTTGCTAGGCATATAATGTTTGAAAGAGCCCAACCAACCGGTGGAATGACCTTGGAAGAAGAATGAATTTCTGACTGATCCATCTCTGACATCTCAGTTAAAATTTTCTCTTTCAAGATCTGCCAACGCCTGCCATAGTTTGATCAGTCCCCACATGTTTGAATCATACTAAAATGTAAGAACTTATATCAACGAGAAAATTAAGATTTAGTTGACTTGAGGATAATAGAAGAATAATGCTCCCCAATTATAAAATAGAAATTATTGCAATGTCAACATAAATAAAATTAAAAAAAAAAAAAAAAACACATTGATTGAAGCAAAGCAATATATAACACAAGCTTTTACATGCAAATCTAGTTTCCAAAATACTAAATGACCCAAGCGAGGGCATTGAGGCACTTGGACATCAATAGGCAAATAATTTCCACATACACACACACACACACGTATATAACACATAAAGTGCCAAGAAAAGCCACAGTATAGAAATAGTCTCATTTCAAAATGTCAGTTTGTATAATATTTACAAAAATTTAAGGCAAATAAGTAGGGCGACAAGGAATCTCTTTCGCAGCAGTTTTAAAATTTGACTAGCAAATGGTAGCGCATATCATATCTTCCTTCTTATTGTAGAAAATAAATTTATCACATAGCTTATTTATAAAATCAAAAGTTCCATAAAAATAATACCTCTATAATCACGGTCTCAGCTACAGATCAGTTTGCAGCAATTACTTAAATATAATGCAATATGGATAAGTATCAACATAAGTACATCTGTACATGATATAAATATCACAGAATTTTTCTTTCTTCCAAATCTAATGAGCCTTACCAGTATAGTCTGGAAGCATGGTGACAAAATAGACTTGTGCTTTAGAGCAGGTACAAGAACAGCTGGCAGACGTTGAACAAGCCAAGGAATTGTAACTAGAAAGACACAGTACTGCTCAGCAGCATTATGTACATCCAACATGACTCGGCCATCTGTATCTGAATTTGTCATGTGAAAAGGGCGTAGAGCTAAAGTTATTGCACTTGCAGTGATCAAAATTTTATCATCTGTCTGGGCAATACTGTTTATTTGTGAAGAAAAAGAAACGTCCAATGTATTAATATATCTTCTAATAGATATGTAAATACCACTTTTACTACTCCCCATAAAACAAATTAAATTCTTCACTGCTATATCTGCATCCTGACGATTATCAGCAGTAATGCTTTTCCACCCATTCAGATCAGTAAGGAAAACAACCAGACGCATTGCTAAGGAGGTAAGAACAATGATATCTTGACCCCCTGTGTGGGATTTATTAAACTCTGAAAGAATAAATAGGCAGAGAGAAATCAGCTTCTGTGTTTGAAAAGCCCATACTCTTCTCTCTTCAAGGGTACTGGTGGCCAAGGAGCAAAAGTTTTCCTTTATATCTGGACCATAAAAATATAAAATTTTCAGCTATATACCAAATAGTGGCATATTAAAATAAAATAATAAAGAAAATAAAAAGGACTGTGGGGCATTAAGCAGGTGCCTTTTAAGAATTCAGGGACACCAAAATTATTAATAAAGCAGATCAATGAAGCAAGGAATAATAGCAGAAAACAATATTAATAAAGCAACTGGCTTAAAAAAAAAAAACCATTTATTTTGTTGGGGAGAGAAACAGCATGAGGAGACTCTTTGAGTAGTTAATATAACATATAGAGACATCACTTTAACCCAAAAGGCTTAAGCCCAATAGATATGAGCTCAACTATGTTATAATAACCACTCACTCTTCTCATTAGTATCCAATGTGGGACTTTATTACTTAACCAACCACACTACTCACATGTGAATATTCCAACATATTTGGATTCATAGAGCTTTAGTTTGGAAACTTCACAAAAACCACCCAAAAAAAACATTTAACACAAATGCAATTTTTTCATACTAAAATTAGAGAAATAGGTCCAGTTTAATACCCAATAATTAATTTATATTTGTCCCGATTGGGCATTGTCTATTACAAGCTCTAATGAGGTCTGAAAGTGACTTCTCCAGACAAATAACTTCTTCAAATGATCCCCAGAAAATCAGAATTAGGGTAAAATTCATAACTTTGGGTTTAATAGAAAATTCAATGGGAGAAGAAATTATTGCTTTGGTACTTGAGGAAAAACAAAGAATGTTAAAAAATTGGGTTAATCCATGACAACCGAATTTCCTCTGGGCCTAAAGAGCAAAGAGTAGAGGTCTGTCAAGGTTAAATATCTGCAGCTCTCTACAGTAAGACTCCAAAGAGTGCATAGTATGAAAGGTTTTCATTTTCAAAAAACAAGTTTCCACATTGGTAGCTGAGACAAAATGGGATCCAACAGCCTTTTCATTGTTTAACTCATTTAAGACTTGATATCCAAGACCCATGTGATGACCAAATGATGAAAGAACCCCACAACATGTAACAGCTTTTAATGAAGTTATTGGAATTTTCAACTCAACAACTGGTAAGGAGAACACAGTTAAAAAAAAAAGTTAAGCATCTGAAGCCATAACCAATAAATTCAGTAGATAAGATTTAGGAAATTGGCATACCAGTTGAGTTCAAGCTTTCCAACAGAATTCTAAAGCATTTTTGCATACAATTTATATCTCTGACTTGGATCTTCTGACGCTGGACTGACAAACATGCAGTAAAGAAAAGAAAAGGTCTCAGCACAGCATTTGAAATCCATGTTCCTGTCATCACACCAGCATTACGATTCAACAAGCTCTCCCATTCTTCTTGAAGCTGCAAAGCAACCGCCTTTGCAACCTTGTAGCGCCTCCAGACTCTCTATGAAGGCAAAGAAACCAGGTCATTTTCTCATTTTTCAACTATAGCTATTAACTAGATTTGACACATATTGGGACTTCAAGAGCAAATCGGGGGGTCAGTATGGTTTCCCCACAAAATTTTTTATGGTTCCATTTCCATTTTTCATAGTCCTTATGAAAAATTCAACTTTAAGAGTGGGCAATTCATGGGATATACAAGAATCACAACTTACATCAATAAAAAAATTGAGGTGGGGATTTGATGAATTTGCACAAATGAGTTATCCCATCCATTACAGTGATGGATCCAATTTTTCTACAGGCCCATCTATGATGTTGGTGTTGTGAATGCAATATTATACAAAATACTAACTGTTGTCCTTTATTTTATCAAATTTTCTTGTAGACGAAAAAATCAAAGCCTTATAAACCTAACAGTATCAGCATAACAACCTTAGCCTTACTCTCTCGGGTGGTAAAATGCATTGTGGAATGCTGAACTTCATAAACAATGAAAACTTTTTTTTTTGGTCCTGTTTTATCATATAAGTCATTCATCCAATAACAATATGCGTTCCATGCCACCAAAAGCAGGAATAGAGTCAAGGGACCAAATTAATGATTAAAAGGTAAAATCTCTACTATACATCCCATGTATTGGGGTTGCACCCTTTCTTGCCCTTTCTTAATGAAACACATTATTACTAATAATAATAATGATTAAAAGGTAAATAGAAATGCACCTGAATAAAAAGAGCAGCGGCGGTAGCTCGTCTGGCATAATTGCGTAGCTCTCTTTCCTGAGATACCTTCTCAAGAAGAGCATCCCTTGTAATCTCCTTCACACTCGCTCCCCTCAATGATACCTGATCAACCCCATTAACACCAACAGTAAAATATATGACAATTCAAGATTATAATTCAAATTGCTCAGTGCTCAGTGATCAATCAGGAACCAAATAAGAAACCACACACACACACACACACACACACACACACACACAAAAGTAATAGAATTATGATGATTTATGTGTTCCCATGTTATTTTGGTCTGCAGGGAATGCAAAGATGAAGTCAAATATGTCAGTTAATTATATTTGATTTCTCTAATCCTAAATGATTAAACATGAAGATTCATCAATTTCCGTGATTCCACAATTTCTAAGGAAACAAATACATACCCAGTAATAAAAACCAAGTGGGTAATGGAAATTAAAGAAGAAACAGTAATAGTGCGCACTGATCATCACGAATTACGATAAAAAAAAAAAAACTCGTTATTTCAGAACAAGTTAATTGAAAAAAGAGTGAATTTTGGAAAAGAAAAAAAATTAAAAACGATGGAGCTCGAGAAGATGGATGGGTTGGTTGATTAACAAAACGAAAGAAATAAAGAAACTGAGAGAGAGAGTGCGTGTGTGTGTGTAGTGTGTACCTGATGCTTGCGAGTTTGGTCCATGGAAGTGGAAGTCGCAGGATTTATGAAACGAAGCTACGAAATGAAAATCTCATTCCTTTATACATCTTCTAATTTGTATCTCGTCAACGACAACCTTTTTGTTTTATGTACATTCCTTGTTTTCCTAATTCCTACGCGCATCTATACTTTGTTTTATGTTTTTTTTTTTTTTTTTTTTTTTTTTTTTTTTTTTTTTTTTGGGGGCAAATTTGATAGGGAGAAGGAGAACATTATCAAATAGTACTTATTTTTAAAAATATTTTCGGTGATAAATGAGAAGAAAAGTCAATGAGTGCTTTCAATAACTATACCAAAATTATTATATAAAAAAATAACTATACCAAAATTCAGGAAAAAAATGATTTTACTAAATTAAAAACAAAAACTATTTTTGAAAAATTACAACTGCTGGATTTTCTCTTTAAAAACTTATTAAAAATAGCAAACTATTTTCAAATGATGGTTCCACAAGCACTTGTTAAAAAAAAAAAAAAAATGCTGAGTCCACTGAAAATTGCACAATTTTGTGCCACAACTTGTCACGTGGCGAGTTTGATTGGTGAAAGTGTGTTTTCACATGGTTCACAGACACATCTTTACCAATTACAACTCACCATGTGGCGAGTAGTGGCACAAAGTTGTGTCATTTTTTGTGGTCCTAGCACAATTCTAAAAAAAATTGAGTAAATTCCTAAATAAAGTTTACAATTTTGACTTTAGTTGTGTTTTTAATTACAATGGTACAAAACTTTGGTGTGAAATCACCTTTTTTTTTTTTTTTTTTTGCGATAACAGATAGAAGTGTGAAATCACCTTAAAATTATTGGTTTTAAGTGATGAAGATGTTAAACTATGACTTATTGAATGCGAAAGAGCACCTAAAAGATGATAAATTTAAAATTTATTCAACTCTTTACGTGATATCTTGAAAGATAATTCATATATACTTTTATCACATGACTTACTTAATAGTTGTGTTACGTATTTAAATGATTTAATGAACTATTGATTAATAAATGTGAATAGTCATGTAGTGTTATGGAGGAAAACATTTTCAACGCAAATTTTCTATTTAGATCTTACTCTTTATGTGCCCTTCGTAATGCCTTAGTATATTAATAAGGCCTAGTATAATTCCCAATAATAATAATAATAATAATAATAATAATAATTCTCCCTCTTTCTATTTCTCTCTTTTTTTTCTTTTTCTTTTTCTTTTTTTACTGAAGAAAGAAATATTATTTAAAAATTAAATATATACAGCAATAGGACCCTAAAATGGAAGATTCAAACATTTTGGCTAAAAGGGAGACATATGCACAACCACCAGCTAAATTCGTGTCATGTTTCCCACAAGAAAACAACTCAACCATGACATACCTAAAGCAAATAGGTCAAATGTCTCATGCAAAAACAACTTCTCAACCATTTCTTGTGCTAGACTATGAAATCTCGATCACCGAATACACATTTTGTAGTTTACCTCTAACTAGAGTCTAGAGCTCATACATTTCTTGTGAAAGGGAAAATCCCATAGGATATGTAAAACTGTTTTTGAATGTTAGCAACGGATAGTAATATTGGATCCGTGCTGATTTTTTTCTTCCTGGCATAGGTTATCACAGGTAGGAAGAAATGAAGAATGTTTGATCGATGTTCCCCACTCTACCAATTTGAAGGTATACTGCAACCCTGTCTTACTGAGAAAGCACATACTGTTATCTTCTTTCCATATCAACCTATTCTGCGAACTTACTTTGCCAAGATTAATTCTTAAGATATCTTCTATAGCCCCTCATTCAAAAATAGTGTACTAGCTTCCTATCCCATTGTTGATGTCTTTTTTTATTTGCTGAATAAAAAGGTGACGTGGATTCATTATTCATTAACTTCACATCACGTGATGAAAATAGATAACACCATGTGTACAACCAAGGTCTTAATGCAGTTATCATTGTGGGCACAACACATTCATTCAAATGTCACTACTCAAACTGCTTAACTCCTATTAAGTATCATATGAATCGACACGAGAACTCCTACCACAAAGCCACACTCTGCAGTGGTCCATTGTTGATGTCTTCATTTATAAGGTCCCTTACTAGAGGTACTAGAGCTCTTCTTCTTTAAGTATAGAGTAAATTCCATTAACTTTTTTTTTTTTTTTTTTAAAGCTTTGAGTTAATGTCAATTAAGTCCAAAATTGATCAATTTGGTCCTTAAACCCAACTCAGTCCCTAAACATAGTTAGTCTAGTTAGTAATTTTTCTTTTCTCTCTTATGGACCAAATTAGATTTAAGAATTAAATTGATCAGTTTTGAAGTATTTTAGACTTGTCTGGCATTAGCCAAAATACTATACCAACGAAATTTACTTTTATACTTAGTATGCGTTCAGATATGCGTTTTATGGTTGTGTTTGCGTTTTCATTCTTTTTATTTTTTATTTTTTATACTTAGTATGCGTTCAGATATGCATTTCATGGTTTCATGGTTGCGTTTACGTTTTCATTCTTTTTTTATTTTATTTTTTATACTTAGTATGCGTTCAGATATGCATTTCATGGTTGCGTTTGCGTTTTCATTCTTTTTTTTTTTTTTTTTTTTTACGAGCACCTCTTACACTGTTCATGAAATATGAATAGTACGTTAAGGTAAATGAACAAAATTTAGAGAGTAAACAGTAATTTAAAAATTATTTTTTTATTGCTTTCAGCAAACTAAGTGGTATTAATGCAAAAAAAAAAAAAAAAGAAAAGAAAAAAAAAAAGAAAAGAAAAGAAATAGATAAAGAGAGATGGTGAAGGCGCGTCGCAACGGACATGAGAACATCCAAATGTTTTGGATAGAGAAGGTGATTATGGTGGGCGCCTTGAATATTCACAATTCATGGCCACTGTTATTCAATCCACTCCCTCTCTCACTGTCACCACCACCACCACTGCAACCGCCACAATCGCCCCTTCTTATTACTCTTTCCCACACTCTCTTCTCTCTTCCTCTCCGCCCCATAGCCCAATCTTCCTCTTTCCCAAAACTCCACGACCACCACCATTCTCTTCACTCTCCAACTTCAAGCTTCGCAAAACTCACCACCACCAACCCCACTTCTCCACTTCCCCAACCCAACCTCTTTCTTCAACACCAACCCTTTTGCCCTTCGAGTCTTCCCATGGCTCTTCTTCACCAAACGACGCACAAAACTCTCTCATTGATACCTTATTTGATTTGCTTCGCCTCTCAGCTCGCTACGGCGATGCACAGCTCGTGAACGCTGTCCACGCATGCATTTCCAAGCTCCAAGAGCACACCCATCTCAGCAATGCTCTCATTTCCGCATATCTCAAGCTGGGTCTTCTCTCTGAAGCTTACAATGTTTTCCTCGGCCTTTCGTGCCCCAATGTGGTGTCTTATACGGCGTTGATATCTGGGTTTTCGAAGTCGAATCGAGAACACGAGGCGGTGGAGCTTTTCTTTCGAATGAGGGATTCAGGTATTGAGCCTAACGAGTATACCTTTGTTGCAATTTTGACTGCCTGCATTCGGATTTTGGATTTACAACTGGGTTTACAAGTTCATGCTATGATAATCAAACTTGGGTTTTTGAAAGATTCTGTTTTTGTTTCGAATGCGCTTATGGGGTTGTATAGTAAATGTGGGTGTTTCTTATTTGTGCTCAAATTGTTCGGTGAAATGCTGCACAGAGACATTGCGTCGTGGAATACTGTTATATCGTGTATGGTAAGTGAGTTTATGTATGATAAGGCATTCGAATTTTTTCGTGATATGCAGAGAAATGATGGGCTTAGAGTAGACCATTTTACAGTTTCTACTCTTTTGACCGCTTGTTCTGGCAGTTCTTCTTTAATGCAAGGCCGAGAAGTGCATGCTCATGCAATCAAGATTGGGCTGGAGGCTAATTTGAGTGTCAACAATGCATTGATTGGGTTCTACACTAACTGTGGTGGGGGTGTAAAAGATGTGACAGCTTTGTTTGAGAGGATGCCCATAAGAGATATGATCACTTGGACGGAAGTTATTACTGCATATATGGACTTTGGCTTGGTGGAGTTGGCTGTGGAGGTATTTGAAAAGATGCCAGAAAGGAATTCTTTTTCTTATAATGCTCTTTTGACAGGATTATGTCGAAATGGCCAAGGGTCAAGGGCACTGGAATTATTTATAAAAATGGTGGAAGAGGGTGTAGACTTGACAGAATTCACTTTGACAAGTGTTCTTAGTGCTTGTGGATTGCTCATGGATCGCAAAATTAGTGAGCAGATTCATGGGTTCATTTTCAAGATTGGTTTTGAGTCAAATGCTTGTATTGAAGCAGCGTTACTTGATATGTGTACAAAGTGCGGAAAGATGGCAGATGCTGAAAAGATATTCAGACGGTGGTCATTTGACCAGGATACCTCTGTGATTTGGACATCAATGATATGTGGTTATGCTCGAAATGGGCAGCCAGATGAGGCAATTTCTCTATTCAACATTAGTCAATCCAAAGGAACAATGGTTGTGGATGAAGTTGCATCAACTTCAGTACTTGGTCTCTGTGGAAATATAGGATACCATAACATGGGAAAGCAAATACATTGCCATGCTCTCAAATCTGGTTTTTTATCTGATTTAATGGTTGGAAATGCCTTGCTTACCATGTATTCTAAGTGTTGGAACATGGATGATGCAATTAAGATATTCAATAATATGCCTACACACAACACAGTTTCCTGGAATGGTTTGCTTGCTGGCCATCTTTTCCACAGACAGGGTGATGAGGCCTTGGCCCTCTGGTCAAAAATGAAGAAGATGGGCATGAAACCAGACAAAGTTACCTTTGTTTTGATCATTTCAGCTTACAGACACACTAACTCCAATTTAGTTGATGATTGCCGTAGCTTTTTTTCATCATTGAAAAGCGTTTATGACATTGAGCCCTCTTTAGACCATTATGCATCCTTGGTTGGAGTTTTGGGTTACTGGGGTCTACTGGAAGAAGCAGAGGAGATGATCAGTACAATGCCTTTTGAGCCTGATGCCTCTATTTGGCGAGCCTTGCTTGATAGTTGTAGAATCCATTTGAATACAACTATTGGGAAGCGGGTTGCAAAGCGCATTCTTGCTCTCGAACCTAAAGATCCATCCACCTACATACTTGTATCAAATCTGTATTCTGCATCTGGGAGATGGCATTGCTCTGAAATGGTTAGGGAGAATATGAGAGAAATGGGTTTCCGGAAACACCCAGGTCGAAGTTGGATCATTTTTCAGAACAAGATACATTTTTTCTATGCAAGAGACAAATCCCATCCCCAAACAAAAGACATCTATAGTGGATTAGAAATTCTGATCTTAGAATGTCTAAAAGCTGGGTATGTGCCAGACACGAGCTTTGTTCTTCATGATGTAGAGGAGCATCAAAAGAAGGATTTCTTGTTCAATCACAGTGCAAAACTAGCAGCAACTTACGGGCTTCTGATGAGCAGGCCAGGAAAACCTATTCGGATTGTGAAGAACATCCTTCTTTGTGGGGACTGCCACACATTCTTGAAGCATGTTTCTGTTGTTACCAAGAGAGAAATATTTCTAAGAGATTCTTCAGGGTTTCATTGCTTTTCTAATGGCCAGTGCTCATGCAAAGATTACTGGTGATCCCCCTCACCTTGTATCTTACAACCTTTTAACTTCCATTCTTATTGTTGAGAAATACCAAGCCATTGTCAAAAAATTGTATATATATGTGTAATTTTTTCCATAGAAGAAATTCAGTAGAAATATTTGAGTAAATAGATCTTCAATTACTGACAATGGTCTTGTATATAACTTCATGCTTCTGTCTTGGATCTGGTTTATTGCTAATCACTCCACTACTACTGTCCCATGCACCCATTCTCTATGGCTGTGAACCACTGCACTTCCACGAAGCACGGGAAAATTGGCAGCACATTAACACTTTGTTTGGAATGGTGGAAAGAGGGAAGAAAGGAAAGGATAGGGAAGGAAAGGAAGCAATTTCCACTTTTTGGTTACAGAGGTGAAGAGGAAGTGGGGGGAATTGGAGTGATGTATTTCTACCCGGCACATTTCCGTATCTGCCCAAAATGGACAGAAAAGGAGGAAAAGCTGAAACTTGAAAACATGATGATGACAGTGGCCTGGTTTGAAAATATTGTGGATAAAATTACCAACATACACATATCATATGCACAACCACAAAAGAGAAAATTACATAATGAGAAGTGAATAGTTTAGAGGGGAGAGAGAGACAGAGAGAGACTTACCTGAGGGTTGAATTGGCTTTTGCTTGGCCGTGCTGTAATACAGGGAGTGTTTGAGATTTCAAATTTGTTTCTAGAAAAGTTAAAGGCTCTAAGGCGAGGCATACATGATTTTGAACTATTTTATTGGATGGTGCAGAATTGAAGGGCAACCTGATCATAATTTGTACAGGTAGCATGTCTTTTATTTCCACTCTTTTGCAATGTGATTCCTGTATTTATTTTCAACTGTATATTTTGTGTTTGTTTTAAATCGTAATATATCCGATCTTTAGTGATAATTTTCACTCATTTAAAATGGACACATTACGCATTAAACTTTTGGTGCTCTTGTTTTGCTTAGTGATGTTTGTATTTGCTTTCAATTTACGACCACGAACCATTTGAGCATGTTAACCAATGCTGGAGTTTGTAAGCTTGATGTCTATTACCAACTTGTGTGCCTTTGCAGTCTTAGCAGAAATGGAGGAAACAAACTTTGGCTTCTATTGATCTGTTTGTTACATCTACTATTCCATGTGACTTGGATGTTACTCCTCTTTCAAGCTTGTGTCTTGGATCTGGTTTATTGCTTAGCCATGACTAAAACTCCTCTTCAATACCTTATTCATAAAGCAGCAGAAATATAACTATTAACATTAAACAAATTTGCAACCCCATTTTTTGTAATGTATGTCACTGGCCTTTGTGTTTGTGTTTGTATTTTCTGCATAATTGCTGGACTGAGAACTAGCTCCTGCACTGTGTATTGTAATGGTCATAGGCAGTTTATGGCTCTGGCTGTTTGTATTTTCTGCAGAATTGCTGGAATGAGAACCAGCTTCTGCTTTGTGTGTTGCCACGGCCTTGTGTTTTCATCTACATAATTGTCTGGTATGCAGATGGCCTTGTGTTATTGTAATGGTCATATGGCCATTTTGTGGCTCTGGCTGTTTGTATTTTCTGCAGAATTGCAGAAATGAGAACCAGCTTCTGCTGGCCACAGCCTTGTGTTTTGTTTCTGCATAATTGTCTGGTTTGCAGACCAGTTGCTCGTTCCCCTGATGGCCTTTTGTTATTGTAATGGTTAGGGTTGTCACATGCCATATATATATTTATCATCAATAAAATTTCTACCTTTTACCTCAAAATTTTTTTTTTTTGAAATATTGTGCAGCCATAAAATTAAATTGGCAAAAGAGAGCGAAATTGAATTTATTGATGTCTAAACAAATGACAATGTTGTATTCCTCAAACATGGTCTTGCTAGTGCTATTCCAAAACCATTTATTTCCTCAAAAGAAGAAAAACCAAACTACAAACTTATATCCTACTAAATCCTCAAAAGAGAAAAAATACAAAACTACACACCTAATCCAAGAAAATCCTAAACAATGCAACTCTTAGCATATTACTTCAACAGCCAGCCTATTTGTGGCTTTGCAACCAGTTGGTCCAAGACTCTTTTCTGAGACATCAAGAGAACACCTCTCTTTGCCAAGACACTCCTGAAATTCATAAAAGGAATTATAATTTAGTAGGATGATAAAATATTTATTGGAATAAGAAAAAAAAATTGAAGAAGATAGAGATTTTTACCTTTTGAATGATTGACAAAGCAGTGGAAGACTCACAACTGCCAGTTCTAAATGATCCACAAGCACCTTCTGGCAAACCAAAGCTAGCAAATTTAATTTCAGATATAGCTCTTCCTCCTTGACATGATAGTTCCAAACTGTTCCCTTCATAAGCATCAGCACAAGCTTTCCCAACTGTAACAGTTTGAAACTTAACATTAAATGGATTGCCTCCAGCCTCTTCAAACAAAATCAATGTGTTCTCATCATCTCTCAAAAAGGATCGAGGCACATGGTACCTAAAATGAAATGAAGAAAAACCTATTAATATCAAAACTAAACAGAAGCATTTGAAAAAAAAAATTTGATGATTGGAAGATAGATTACCATCTTTGAGAAGGTTTGCCACAATTAGTCAAGCATTTTGAATCACTGTATGATCCACGATAATCACATTCTGAACTACACCCATCTTCACCAGCAAGGTAACTTGGCCAATAACGACCAACGCTATGACCATTTACCCAAGCATGTCCCTTGCCCAAACCCATCAAATCCACCACAACTGGATCACTTCCTATTGGAGCTTTGAAGGTTGTCTAATTCACAAATGAGAGAGAGAGAGAGTTAGATTATTAATTATTATAATTTTGAAGTGTAGGACTAAATTTTAACATAAAAAGTAAAGTACCTTGTACCAAACAAACATCCTATTTGTTGGCACAGGGCCTTGAGACCACTTTTGGTGCTGTGAGAAATATGGGTCTTGAAGTTTTAGTTCTTCTTCACCATGCAACCCCACTTTATAAGTCCATTTACTATGATCCAATTCCATGCTAATGTCCTCAAGAATATACTTCTTTCTCCCAAATTTTCTTGCATCATTAAGTCTCTGTTTGGCAATCAAACGAACCGGGCCAGAAGAAATTCCAACTGGTACCATATCAAAGTTTGCTCCATAATTCTAACAAAATAGGATGTTACTAAATGGTAAAAGATTTGTAAAGAGAGGAAAAAATGAAAAAATGAAAAAAAAAAAAAAAAACAAAGGAAAATAACCACGAAAATCATACTTACTGCTAATCCAACTGTAGCACTACATAATGATATGTGATTTAACCCTTCCTTTAATTTGATTTTTTTCTCAAAACAAAATCATAATGTCCATTATTAGCATATTGAGATCCTGAAATTCAAATGTTATAAAACAATCTAATTAGGTGAAATATAAATAATGTCTTTGGTTGACAAATGGATGAGTTATAAATTAAAGAAAAGGCATGATTAACAATATGAATTGGTGAAATTTAAATCCTTGTAAACTTACCAACAAGTTTTCCATTGACATAGGCATGAATTGCATGTCCACTAGTATGCACTTGTAGTGTTGTCTCTTTACCCCAAATTGGGTTGCTCTTTTTGAGATCAAAGCTAAAAATGAAAAATAAAAATAAGAATGTTGCTATGAATTAATTAATTAATTTTTAAATGAGAGGCAAAAGGCCAAAAGCAAACAAAATACCTGGAGTAATACCACAAGTAATCACTGGTATCATTTGTGACAGTCTTTTGGTCCAAGAGTTGTTCAATAGTCATTACACTACCATCAACAAAGCCTTTCTTTTTTATGCGCTCAAAATGATGCTCAGGTCTCCATTTCCATTTCAATACAAAAGGTTCTTCAGCATCATCAGCTTGGTTATCCTTTTTCACCATTATTGATGTTTGAGTGTTAACCTATAAAACAATGATTTGTAGTTAGAAATATATTAAGTAAAGAATTAGAAAAAAAAACACAATTATTTTTGTAAAATCATTCACCCTGGCAGTGTTGTACACTTCAGTGCTGCAATCAGGGAGGATAGTAACAGACCAAGCTGGTATTGTATACATGGTGTTTTGAAAGTTAATTGTTGTATCTTCTGACTTCGCATTTCCAAAGAAACAACTTGATTTGCCTTGGTAACTGAAAATTGTGGCCTACAATTGAAAAAAAAAAAATATATATATATATATATATATATGTGGTGAATCAGTGATATATAATTGCTTATTTCAAGTATTTAAAGCAAAAAAAAAAAAAAAAAAAAAAAAAACCCACTCACCGAAACCAGAGTCTCATAATTTATATCTCTCATAGAACCCTGAGTTAGAACATCCTCCATAGATTTTAGGATTGAATGAAGTTGCCTTAGATGTCCCCACTTGGGTTGATTCAAATTACCTACACAAATCATAAGGTTAAAGAAATACAAATTGGAAAAAAAAAAATTATTTAAAAAAAAAAAAGTTTAAGGGATTTTTTTTTTTTAAAATTTACCATATTCATCTAAGGGTGCATCATAATCATATGATGTTGTAATGTATGGACCTCCTGCTGTACGTCCAAAATTAGTGCCACCATGGTACTAACAAAGATGGAGAAATCACATTAGTATTTTGAGTTGTTAATTAATATATTAAATACTTAGAAAACAATTTAAATGAAATTGACTACTTTGTACCAGTACAAAAATTAAAAATATGCGTACCATGTAATAGTTCATAAAGGTGCCACGATACTGGAAAAATCTTGCAACTGAGAAAGCAAGATCTTCGGCAGTTCTGTGTGGATCTTTCAAGCCCCAACCCTTATACCTAAATTCTCAAATGCAATGTAATTAAATCCAATATATAATTTTTTTTTTTTTTTGGTTGTAAATCAAAGAAAATTGTAAAAAAGATATACCAGCCAGTCCAATTCTCTGTCCAGATTTTAGGACTATTGGGACTGTTTGGCTTGAATTGATCACAATACCACCCATTGCAAGTATTAATCTGCATAAAAATGTGAAGTGAACTCAAAAAAATGAAAATAATAATAATAATAAAATATACACTTTTTTTTTTTTGCTAAATTAAAATATACACATATAATTATATTGCAACATTTTATTTTTTATTTTTATTTTTTTTGAGAATCAATACATTGCAACATTTTAGTCATATAAAATGGGAAAATAAATACCATTGGTTGTGGAGCATCTGATTGTTGGCACATAATCCAAGGAACACCAATATTGAAAGACTCAGCCAATTTAGCACACCAATTCACGTATTCCTTTCCAGCCTCTCCATATGGGCCCATAATATTCCCATACTCATTTTCAATCTATCAAGCATTCAACAAAAACAATATTAAATAATAAGTTTGCAAAAAATAATAATAATAACAACAATAATAAGTTTGCAAATAATAATAATAATAATATTAATAATAACTCTACTTAGTCATAATAAAATGAATATTTCAAAATAGATAAATAGGAACTTCATGTAGATATTTTTATTTTTTATTTAAAAAAAAAACTCAACGAAAACAATAAAAACTAATTATAATTCACTAACCTGAGAAATAATTATAGGTCCACCTTGTGAAGCAAAGAGATTCTCGCGTTTCATCATATCCACGATCAATGTAGTAAAAGTTTTCATCTCACTCTAAAAAAGTTAAATTTAGAGCAATTAGAAATATTTTTAATTAAGCCAAAAAAAGAAACTAATAAATATAAAAAATTTCAAATTACCATGTATAAAGGATTTTCTGTCCTTAGTTGAATCCCAGGGATGTTGTGCAACCATACAGGTAACCCACTGGAATCACAAATGAAAATAGAAAAAAAAAATCAGAAATATATACAAGATATAAAAATACACATATATAATAACAAAAATAATAAATAAATAAAAATATTATTACCCATAATTCCATTCTGCACATGTATATGGTCCAATCCTAAGAACAGCATAAAGTCCTTCACTTTGGATGGTTTTAATGAATCTCACAAGGTCAAGATTTCCTGAAAAGTCATACTATATAATAATAATAAAAAAAATTTAAGTGTCAATCACCATAATTTGTACGTATAAAACCAAATTCAAAAGTACATATAAAATTATATAAACTATATTAAAGAGAGAAAATTAACCTGTCGACGTAGAGGCTCATGGGCATTCCAAAAAACATAAGTCTCAATTGCGTCAATCCCACCCTCTTTGGCTTTTTGGATCAATGGTTGCCACATCTGTAATTAAGAGCAAAATATTAAACTTGTACTTAATTATTTAAGATTATAAAATAATGTATTTTAGACTTACAAAATAAGAATTTAAACTAGTGATTCCAAGATTTTCAAATGGTTATATACACGGATCCATTTGTTATATGAACAAAATATATCATATACCAAATAATGCCAAGCTTAAAAGACACGTTAAAAGAATTTTATAACACATAATAAAACCCCCTAAAAAAAACACATAATAATTTTTTTTTTTTTTTACTTATAGCTCATAATAAAAAATAAAAAATAAAATTAGCAACACTACAGTATGTTTACAACTTACTTCGGGAGTGCTACGAGGATAATGAATTGAACCAGAAAGAACAATTTTCGGTTTTCCGTCAATCTTAAGTGATCTTCCATCATATGAAACATCAACAGAAAGCAAAGGCATGAACAATGAGAAAGCAGTGAACAAGAAAAGAAATCTAGTAAAAAAAGCCATCATTATCAAAAAGTGACAAATGAATCTCATAAAGGTTAAGTGAAAATGATCAATAACTTATTTATAGATGAGTTGCACTGAATTGGATAAGAGTGAGCGATGAGAGAATTATGGATAGCTCAAAATTTGTTATTCATTAGAATTGTACGTATTCTATTAGTAATTCTTATAAAACATACTATCCAATCATCTATTTTAAATACAACACTTTTACATTATACCTAATAAGTTGAGAATTCTCTATTCTTAGCGTAAAAAATAAAAAAGAAAACAGTCCATTTGATTAATTTTCTCTAGACTGGGATAAATATAAATTGAGATAAATTTATTGGAATAGATTAGGACTGTGTTTAATTTGATGTGAAATAGATAATTAGATAAGACTATCAATTAAGATTTTTTTTTTTTTTTTACAATACTAAGTATTTTTAACACACGCAGGAAAACGAGAGAAGATTTTTTTAAAAAAACTTACAATGGTATACACCCAAAAGGACTTGCTATCAATTAAGACCTAGATGTTGTAATGGGTTTAAAATGTTTAAATTGCTTACCACTTTATCTCAATTTTTAATTATCTCAACATTAATCCAATCAATTTTTTTTTTTAATTTTATATTCTTTTACAATAATCCTAACATAACCTTATTTAGGACCGTTCGAGTTTAATATGATGTGAAATAGGTAATTGAAAAAGACAGTTGGGGCTCTTTTTGTATGGGCTGAGGAATCCTAACCCTTCTCATCGCTCCTCTGTTGGGCCTTTGATGAATCGATGGGCCAATTCTGCTTAAGTCTTTGCCTTTTTTGGGCCATATTAATTTTTTTTTTTTTTTTTAAATCCGACTCTTACTTAACCAAACTAAGGACCTAAGCTCCCTTCCACAAAAGATTTTTTTTTTTTTTTTTTTTGGTGATTAAACAAATTCTTGGCCCGGTATTTATTTACTGTTAGGAAATTTATCGGTTTGTTAATAATTTTAAGCTTGCAATAAAAAAAAATTAAAAAAAATGATAATTTTAATCTTTATCTTTTCGCTTTCTAGACTTTCTACCCAATAATAATAATAATAATAATTTTAATGTAAAATATAAATGAGCCAGAATGCTGTTAGGGTTGTTGTGAAAGGATAAAGAAGAAGAAAAACTGATTGGATTAATGTTGAGATTAAAGAGATAAACACACTACCCTTGTTCAAGGATTTATTCAATTTGGCTCCTCATTGTACCTTCACATTAACATTATCACTAAACGGATAAATTGTCTAGCATTACATAAAAAAGTCACAAATAAATATAAGTAAGTATAATGAAACCAGGCAAACTGGGCCAGATTTTTTTTTTTTTTAATTATCAATTTCATTTTTAGTTAAATCAATTGTAAGACATAATTACAGTCATGTTCTTTAATTTTGCAAAAAAAAAAAAATATATATATATATATAGTATTTTTTTTTAGTATCCTTAACTTAACTATATATGGTTTCTCAAAAAAAAAAAAAAAAAAAAAAAAAAAAAAAAAAAAACTTAGACTATATAATCGACTATATATGGTGGAGATTCTTGTGTGACCTGTTTGTTTTTTAGTTTTAAACAATTAATTCGGCTTTCTTTGACATTTTTTTTTAATAATTAAAATGGACAAACGTAAGGACGATAATAAAAACGAAATCTGTTTGGATCATCATGTCATTGTCATCAATCTTGTCATGTTCTCTAGCATCAGTCCTTGTGAGTTGGACTTATACAAGTGAAGTGAACCTGTTAAAAAAAAAAAAGAAAAAAAAAAGTGAAGTGAACCAAACAAAAAGTTAAAATTGCTTGGATTATTATATACAAGTGAAGTGAACCAAACCATAAGTTAAAAGTGCTTGGATTATTATATACAAGTGAAGTGAACCAAAAGCAGTAACATAGAAAATGAAAAATGAAAGTCCAATTAAGTGATTAACCAAACTCAGTCTGCTAATGAATGACCTCCAGGTGAAATGGCATTTCTTGTAAGTGTTAGAAAAATTTTCAAGAGATCAAGATAAATATAACAAAGTTCTAAGTATATATATATATATATATATATAAAGATAACGATGACTCAAAACAAATACTGTATTTTATTTCATTAACTTTTTTTTTGGAGAAGGTTTTATTTCATTAACTTAAAAGCGTGTAGTATATTCTTTCATTGCAGTAAAATTATTTATTTAATTCTGACCTAGTTTTTTTTTAGCAATCTCTCCTTTTATATACACAATGAAACAATCATTCAAAAATTCACTTTTAATGAAACTTTGTGTTGACAAGTTTCAAGATTGAAAATGCACATTAAGTAAAGACTCTTCTCTCTTGTACTTTTCTTGGTTTTTTCTAGATCCTTATTCACGTTGCCCTTCTCCTCTTTTTATAGCCATCTTCCACCTTCCTCCAACTATTTAGCTCTTAGCTGGATTTAGGGGGATACTTGTCTCATTAACCCCTTTTCCTACCACTTCTTGATCATGATGAAAAATAGATTTTTGGGAGTGTTTTTACTATTTAGGCCAGTTATTCAACATTTAATGTGGCTGACATTAGGTAAGGGTAGCTCATTAATGTGAAGATGATTGTACCATTGAGTTCTTCGTGCTCTTCTATGTGTTCCCTAGAGAAAGTAGGCGAAAGTGTGTCCACGAACAAAAACCTAACTGCTCCTTGGCAAAATTATTATTCCTCAAGAAGATGAATCCCTCGAATTACCCCGATAATGGGCCCAAATGGTCCTTTCGCAGCAGGAGGCTTGTTCATTCCTCATTGGCCCATGGGTTGGACCTATTTTATGGCAAGGTTTTCAAACTCGGACCGGACCGGGAGGTCGGACCGTGAAAACTGGGAACTGGATTGAAATTTGGTCTTTTAAGCATAGAGAACCAGGCATATGTGGCAATTCCGTGAACCCCTAAAATCAGGGTTGGATTGCACAAACCGGTGGCAAGAACCATATGGTCCGACCCCTTAGCAATTTTTTAAAAAAACAACTTAACACAATTTTATTCTACTTAATTAAATTATCCATCTCTTACAAGGAATAAAAAAAATTATAATTAAAATCCTTCAAAGATATTCAACTTTACTTCAAAAATTAATCATAAATTTTAATATTTTCATGGTTATTATTTTATTTTATTAACTTTCTAATTTAATTATTAAATATATGCTTGAAAATCATTAAATTTTTCTCACATATACAGATATATTAGTCAATTTTGTTAGTTTAATAAATTTAATATCTATATTTAGGCTTTAATTAATTATTAAATTAATTATGATGTCATCACGGTTCAACTCGGTTTGACCTTAGTTCGACCTCAAAAATCTTGAATCTCTCCCTTTTACAGTTCAATGAACGGTCTAGATTTGAAAACCTTGTTCTGCAATTGGGGTTTCTTAGGACTTTCTCTTCGATTTAAGGTTCTTTGAGTAGATTTAGGTCCACTCCCCCACAATTAGATTTTGTGTAATTTAAGTTTCATAATGACCACCCTAGAAAAAATTCCTAGAACCGCCACCAATATTAAGAAGAAAAGCAAAAAATTACCAATATTTTTCCATCTTTTTAAATAATAAGAGCATATAGATCATCATATCAAGATTGCACAATAGTACTCTAGAGTACCATTGCGCAATCTTGACGTGATGATCACTTTACAAATACAAAGTTCTTGTAAGGTGGGGGGTGGGGGGGAGGGTAAGGGCTGGGATTCCTTGACGTAATGGTCACTCCACAAGTACAAAGTTCAACTTGTAGAGTAAGGGGTAAATGCCGAGGTTCAAATTTCTAGGAAGGAGATTTACACACATATACACTCAAATTATTCTAAAGTAGAATTTCTATCTTGTATGTACACACACACACACACACACACACACACACACACACGTACAAGGAGTATAAGAGCACCCACAGCAGATGTGGGATATGTGCCAAATGCTAAATATTTGGCACATATCCCACACCAAACACCATTTGACCCTATTTATCAGATGTTCTAAATGCCATATTTTTTGCAACATGCTATAGTAAAATCACAAATTTGCAACTGTACGGTAAGCTGTGGCATATGGATTTATTAATTTTTTATTCCTCTTTCTCTCTCATATCTCTTTCATCTTCTTCTTCAGCTATTCAGTATTCACTGCCTCCATCTCCACTCTCCCATACTCTTTCTTCTTCCCTCTTCCACGCTACCACATCCACTCACCACCACCACCACTGGTATAACAAAACCCAACAGCCACCACACCCAACAGCCAATAGCCACCTCACCTAGCAGCCAACAACCACCATAAACCCATTACCCACAAACTCAACCACAAACCACCACAGCATAGTCATAGCCACCATCACCGGTGGCACCTACAACCTCTGCAAATCGGGATTCCCACCACCCAAAACCACCAATCAAACCTAGTACCATCACAAATCACAAACCCATGCTAGAAATCATAGGCCCAAAATTAGAAAGAGCATATTTTTGTAATTTCTCACCCAAAATCAAATCGCAAAACCCACCCAAACCCAGCCATGCTCGCCAAACCACCGCAACCCAGGCACCCCGATCAACAGCAGAGACCCACAAACCACAAACTTGACCTCATCTTCTTCACGGTTTCGCCGAACCACTACCACCATGGTTTTCAGTTGTGGATGCCGGTGAATGAAGAAAAGAGAAAGAAAGAAGAAAAGAGAAAAGAAGTGAGACCAATGAGAGAAGGAAAGAAGAAATGAGAGAAGAAGACACCGGTGAGAGAAAAAGAATTGTATGGTTGTAGGAACAAATATTACCGTTGAACAAATAATAAAGAAAGAATAAAATAAGAATTTAAAAGAATTAAGAAATAATATTTAAATGAAGTGATAAAAATATAGAACATTTGATAAATGAGATATTGTAAAATGATATGGTAAAATAATAAAGTAGGCTTTTAGTGTGGCAAAATGGCATAATTTTTGCAACGGCTGCTACGGATGCTCCTAGTGTTTTATTCTTTAATTTTTCTTCTTCTTCTTCTTCCTTTTCTTCTTCTTTTTTGACAAAATCTTTAATTTGTTTTCTCTATCATTTCTATCAAACATACACAATAAATATATATATATATATATGTATTAATTGTCTATTAATTGTTCTACTTTTTAGTTTTTATACTCTCCTTTTTTCAGTCGTTCTAACAAAATAATAGAACATAAAAGATTTATGTACCGAACATCACCGTCTACGCTACGGAGGCATGCAATTTCCTCTACACCATGCATGCAAGAATATGCACCTCGATTAATTGCCTTAACACCCAGATTCCCGTCATCACTCTTATTTAACTTATTTTCTCTTAGCATGGTGGGTTAAATCATTAATGTTGTTTTCAACGTTGTATGACTAATGAGTAATCAATATATCTCCGGTGCCGGTGCGTTAAAGGCTTAATAAAAATAGCAGCATGACTGCGGTACCACACGATGACTGTGATAATTAATTTTGAGATCGAGACACACAACTTTGCCCAATTTATACGTTGATCATCAATTTGCACCTCTGAAAAAACGTGCCCTCTCTCTATCCCCCTTTTGTTTTCAGAAAAATAATATGTACTATTTCTATCATGCATGGCCCTCGTTGTTGCCTGTTGTTTTGTAGTTCATTCCTTTTCTTTTCAGCATGAAAAACAATATTTCTTGGGCTTTTCTCCTCGTTGATGTTACTTTCCTGAAGAGAGTGACACCAAATTGTTCGGCTTCTAGCTCAAGTGGTTTTTTTATCGGGTATGAATATGTATAAGACACGGCTTGTATATAATGCATTAGTGCTCTAAACATATATGGACACGTCTTCACATTTCAATGTGTCCAGTGCAACTAATGCACTTGACACAATCCCAACCTGTTTGTTTGTACACATCTTTGAAGCATTTGTATTTTAATTTTTAATAATGAAAAAGGAAGCTCTTAGTATTAAATAGTTTTTTTTTTTTTTTAAAGTCTTCTAGGTTCTTTTTTTGTTGAAATGATGACTTCTCTTACAATTCTTAAACTAAGTATCCGTTTGAAATCCGCTTATTTTGCTAAAATTGAAAACTTTTTACTGAAAGTATTGTAAATAAAGGTAAAAATTAGTTAAAATAGTATAGAGACTCATAAATAGTACCAAAAAGTGTAAGAGGACCAATGAATAGTAGAAAAATAAGCTAAATTGTAAAATAATCTTTGCCAAAGTAGAAATTTAATTTTTTTTTTTTTATAACAAGATGATCACTCTTTTGTCGCTATTGTAACTCTTTCTCTCTATATCAAGATGCACGGTTACTATTACTACATATGGGAATAAAATACATATATACATATAATACAACCTCATTTAATTTTAACTACATTAGTTAAAGTTGGGCTTAGCCACAATAATTCAACCATTGTATACTTGTATAGAACCACAAGTAAGTCTCATCTTTTTCTTTTTTTTCTTTTTTTGAGAAAACAAGTAAGTCTCATCTAATAGCCATATATTGAAAAAATTAAAATTAAAAAACGGTTGAGATGAATGCAGAATAAAAATAAAATGGATAAAAACAAATAAAAAACAGTTAGTAATTCATACAAAAAAAAAAAATTGATCGTAGATATGTTTTGTGCTTATCAATTATTTATTTATTTTTTGGATTTTTCTTTCATATGTGAGGTCTTTCATTCTCATCAACATTATTTTTAATGGATTCCTTAAAAGTAGATATAAGATAACTATCTTTTCAAAAAAAAAAAGAAAGATATAAGATAACTATCTTTTCAAATAAAAAAGAAGATATAAGATAAATATCTTTTCAAAAAAATAGAAAGATATAGGATAACAAGATTAGGAACACTTACTTTGAAAAAAAAAAAAAAGAGAGAGAGGAAAATAACAGTAGTATAATTATATATAATAGATGGGACTCGCCAATTTGATTGTAAGCCTTATATTTTCAACTAAAAGATTTGAATTGATATACTTTCATATTGAGGTAAGGAATTCCAACTCAAAGGTCAAAGCATCAACGTGAAGTAGAATTAAATATCAATGTGAAGACTCATGAGAACTTCTCAAGATAGATCCACCATCTAATTATTAATTACGTAAGTCTCTCCCTGTTTAACTTTGCTTTAATTTTATTAACCTTTAGAAAATTTGTATGGCTATTAGTTATTGAGTTAGAAAATATTTTTGAAGTAATCACTTAAGGTTTAAAGAACAATAGTAGGGGAAAAGACAATAAGGTTGCTCATAATCTAATTAGATTTTTAAAAAATATAATAGATTTTATTGTATAAATGGAGGATGTTCTTTCACATTTTCATTCTGTACACTTTAGGCTGATATAGCCGGTTTACATTAATAATATCAGTTATGTCTTTCTTCTAAAAAAAAAAAAAAAAAAATTATTCAAGCTTCTTTTATATTAATTATTTTAAATTAAGGTTGTATAACTTAGATATTCATCATGCATGATGAATTTTTTTTTTCTTCTCAATCACAATAATGTTTCTCCATCTTCTTCTCAAAAAAAAAAAAAAAAAATCTTCTTCATCTTCTTGATCCACATTATTTTTTTTTCTTTTCTTTTGTGGTTGTTGCTTTTTTTTTTTTTAATGGTTTTCATTTCATAATAAGATGTATTTTTTACACGATGTTCTTCTTGCTTTCTAGCCATATTTTGCTAATATGGATTCATATATATATATATAGTTTGAGATTTATGATTGTTAAATCCTTTTACATTTACTCATAATACAGATTATTGTAGCCAAGGTGAAATTAAAATTATGCAAACTGCCTTAATGTTTTTGTAGGCATTTCCTTTTATATTATATATATATATATATATATGTGGGGGCCAGATAGCCAGAAGGTACTATTAAAACTGTATATATTGGGCCTATGACCCAGTCCGAGGATATTTACTTGTCCGAGAATGGTCAAACAATGTTATTATGGGAATGATAGAAGAGGAAGAGATAAGGATTATACATGATAGTCCAAAAGATGTCTGAGGAGAGAAATCATATCGGAAATATGGATCCGAGATCAGAAGGAATGTCCTACCTTCCTGAACATCCTACCAGGTTGCATCACGATTAGAAGTTAGACATTGGGTAAGAGAGGAGTAGAGGAAGGCAACAAATATTTACAAAAACTGTCACCTCCGCATTAAATGCACTGGAGTTAACTCCTTGGCATGCATTAATGTGAAGGTGATACCTGAACAATACATTTCAGCCTTCAACTACTATATGAAGATTTATAGGAGGGGTTGATGAGACAAGTGTCAACACTGACCATCCTGCATACACGTGAAAGGTGTAGATGAAAGAGAAAGAGAGTATATAAGGTAAAGGTGGCAACTAGAAAAAAGGGGAGAGAAAAAAGGAAAAAATAATAGATCATTCAGGAATGAAACTTGTAACCCAATTTAAGAATAATAAACAAGAACAGTTCACTTCGGATCTGGCCGAAGACTATTTTTCTTCAATATAATCCTATTTCTTTTCATTCTCTTACTTGAATCTATTCCAACGTATGTTTGATAAACTATAGCCCAGTTTTCCAACCCATTCTCTATAAATTTATTGTTTTAAGTTTTTTGGGCTTAAATCTCTTCACATAGTAGGTTACGAGCTCAAATTTGGTCCTCACACACACACACACACACACACACACACATATATATTAAGTTACATAGTTATCCACCATCTTTCATTATTGGACTTATATATGATTTTTTTATTATTATAAAAACCTTAGTCTTAAAGGACATGCATTCATTATATAACCCAAAGCAAAAGATTACTTTATTTTTATCGTCTATTTTATTTTTTATTTTTAATTAAATTAATAAAAAATATTCTTTTGGTTTACAAATGATTATAGTTCTTGATTAAGCATAATTAGTAATAATAAAAGGGTTTTGTTAACGGGTGTTTGTAGGTCAATTTTTAACAAAATATTTAAAAATTTTGATACTACCTTTATAGGAAATAGAAAACATGGCCAAAATATTAATTATTTTTTTCTTTTCTCATAAATTTTTTTCTAAAATGATTTATTAACAAATGCCCTTAGAACATTCATTAATATTTTTCATAATAATAAAAATAGTATCAAATTTTCATAAAATTATTTAGAATTATGCTAACGAGTGCCTTTAGAGTATTGGTTAACGATTTATTTTAAGAAAATTTTGACACCACTTTTATGAGAAATGAAAAAAATTTTCAAAATATTAATTATTTTTATCTTTTCTCATAAAATTTTTTTTTAAATAAATTATTAATCAATACCTTAAAAATATTCGTTAATATTTTTAATTATTTATTGATAATTACTTTAAAAGCAAATATCAACCCGCACTCGTTCATCAATGGGAATGGGATGTCAAGATTAATGGGAATGGGAAGGCCTTGACTTCAGTCTCTACGTCTTTAATTGGAGTTGTGAAGAAGAGGTGACATGCACGAGATCTGTACCAACACATAGACCACACATGTAAGCCGTAGCAGCATTTATTAATTTGTAAAGAGACGAATATGCCCTTCAATTTGGAGTCTTTATTAGGCTGTGTTTGTTTGCCGTAAAATATTTTCGGAAAATAGATATTTTCGGAAATGGTATTTTCGGGAAAGGAAAATATTTTCTGAGTGTTTGGCTGCATTATGAAAAATTTTCTAGAAAATATTTTCATGTGTTTGGTTGTATACTGAAAATGCTATTTTCCTACACTTTCTCACATTTTCTTTGCTATTTTCTCAGTACCCAAACAAATTTTATAATAGAAATTTCAACGTATAAACTTCAAAAAACAAAAATCACAACAACTCCATTCGATCAAATCCACATTCGGTCAAACTGATGAGAGAGCGAGGACGAGAGAGTGATCAGAAATGGATGGAAAGGGAGAGATCGGTCATGGGCGATGAGATCGGTCATGGGAAATGACAAGATCGAGCGGAGGCGAGATGGAGCGGCCAGATCAAGCGGCGCGGTGTGATCGGCGCGGTGCTGCGATCGACGGACTGGAGCTCGGGGTTCGCAGGCGACGTCGAAGAGCGTGATGCGATCTCGGTGGGGTGCGATCGTGGGTCGTGGGGTGCGATCGTGGGGTGCGATCGACGGTCGAAGGTCTGGGTTTGGGTCGAAGATCGGTGGGTCGTGGGTCGACGTCGAGTGGCGGTGGGTCGTGGGTCGACGCGAGTGGCGGTGGATCGTGGGTCTTCGTGGGTCGCCGGAGTTAGGCTCTGGGTTCGTGGCTCTCTCTGCTTCCTCGCTCTCTCTCTGTCTCTGTCTCTCTCTCTCTCATTTTCCGGAAGTAAATTGAAGGTAAAATGAGAACGGAAAACGTTTTCACCCGTTTTTGGCATTATTTTCGGTCAACCGGAAATTATTTTCAGTTTGACCAAATTTTCAGTGACAACCAAACACACCATTTTCCGTAAAATCATTTCCTGAAAACGTTTTCACCCGAAACAAACGGACCCTTAATCTTATCTATGGGGGCTATCGTCACCTACGGCACAGCATAAACACCCTCACATTTTCTCAATTATCTTATATTATAATATATTTATTATAGTAAGTTATATCATTAGCATATTTTGTGTGGCCCGCTCTGAAAAAGACAATATATCAATTGCTCGTACGTGGCAATGCCTAGTTTAGTCAGACTATTCGGATCAAAAGTAATGCATTATGGCTGCCTTTTTGTCAAAGAAAACGAATCTTACTTATGTTACTTCATACATATATTCGCTAAAGTGTGACTTTAAAAGAAAGAAAGAAAAAAAAATCTAATTACATTTTAATGGTATTTCAATTTTATGCCGATTAATTTTTAAATTATACTCTAATTTAATGTTAAATATATTTTAAAATGTTGAGTACATTCTAAATTAATTTCTTTACATGTAAATTCATGAATTTTAAATTTAGAAAATATAAAAAGATTCAATTATAATTTATTACATTTTTATGTAATTATTTATGCATGTTTGCAACGTATAATTTCTTTTATAAATTGAAAATTTTCAAAAAAGAATTTAATAATATTAAACTTAAATAAAAAGATCTCAACTTACATATATATATATATATATATGAAATTTTAGTTACTATTAATTGTAACTATATATATAAAAATATGATATTATGAACTATTATATGATATTAAAGCTAAAAACAAATCGGCCCATTCAATTTTCATTTACGATCATATATTTGAAACTAAGGGTCTGTTTGAATACCGTTTATTGCTGAAAACTGAAAAAAAAATATAGCAAAATAATTTTTAAATGTGTGAATAGTGCTATGGGACCCAATTTTAAAAAAAAATTTGTTAAAATCTGTACTTGCGGGTCCCTTGAACAGTGCATGGGACCCACAGAAATGAAACGCAAACGCTAATGCCAAGGTTAAAACGTTATCCAAACTCAGTCTAACTTTCCCTTTCCCCACTATTTATCTATAATTTAAAATTAAAAAAATAAAAATCATAGAGATGCATTAGAGTAGACTTTAGAGGACAGTTAATGGTGCTAAGCTTATTTTTTTGATGAGGTGCTAGGCCTTAAATGGTAAAAAGATAAACCTGCACTGAGCCAAATAAAATCTCTAGAGAATTAATACCAAGGTGGCTGTTATTTCCCACTATAGACTAACAGAGCATTGATGGTTTTCATTGTTGGTGGCTAGGTAGTACTACAGAAGCGAGTTTCATTGGATGAATCATGAAACTGTAAAAAATTAATCTTCTACTTCTACAGCTGGCGTTGAAAGTTTTGCATTAATTAAGGAATCGGTGACAAGAAAGGGTAGAGTTGGAAAGACGGGAAAAGATTGCATGAAGAAACTCGGTAGTAGAGGCCAAAAACAACATGACGCTTGGCGTGGTGGTGCAACTATTAATTACCAAATGTTCTTCTTCCTATTCCCAACCTCAAATCTGAAAAACGTATCCTAGTTCATCCATGGAGTCCTTGTTTTCGTTGTAAATAAAAGTTTTCCTAGCTAGAGAGCTTAATAGAGAGAGATCATGGGGAGTGTTGGCGACAAAAAGTGGTGTGGTTGTGCATGTAATTTGTGGTCATCATCATCAGCAGCAGCAGCAGCATCATCAGCATCAGTGAAGCTTTTGTTGTTCATGGTTTCACTGATTGTGGTATGTGGGTTTGTTTCTGTATTGGGTCCTCTAGAGTCCAATTGGGTTTTCTTGTCGTCTTCTTCTTCTTCATCAACTGGGGCTGTCGCTGTCACTTCTATGAAGAATATTCATGTGAATGATAAGAAAGAAGCTATCTCAGATGACTCTCTGCTAAGTCGCTCATCTACGCCTCCACAAACTATAGAAGCTATAAAACTAGTACAACTTGTAAGAACTCTTTCTTTCTCTCTTTTTCTTTTTCTTTTTCTTTTTAAAGAAAATTAATATACAAATGATATGATTTCAAAGAAAATATATGATATTTGTTTTATGATAATTGCTCTTTTTGGTATGTTGTTACTCTTGTTTGGTTTCCATTTTTACTAGCAAATCTTTTTTCTTTTTCTTTTTTTCAAGTCTTCTATGGTTATCACTAAGAAAATTGTTTTGAGGACCATATTGAGCAATCTTAAATCTCAAAAAATCTCAAAAATATTGAGCAATCTTAGAAGATGGGTTATCATATATGAAATTCTAAAATTTGTATCCTCCAACTTCAATTTTATTTCTGTAATTTATATTGTAATATTGTTTTTGTTACAAATGTCATGATTTTTGTAGTGCAAACTTTGATTTTTCATTAAAAAATTCTATATGTGATCATTGAAGTTTCCCAGAGTAAAGTTTATTGTTTTACTAAGAATTTCGTAAAACCATATGAAGTTAAAACGTGTTGTCTTTGGTCGGCATGTGTGATTGTTGTCTAGAATAATGTTCTCTATATTGTTTTGTCCATTGAATTTTCCTCAAAAGAAAATGATTTGGGTTTTCTATTTAATAAAGAAGACGATTAGTCTGTTTCAAATTTGTATTTTAAAGAAAGTAGTAGTTATGCTTAAGTTGATATAAGCATTTCTTCTCCAAAAAAGAATAGAAAAGTTGATAAGCATTTGGTGAATGGTGTAATTAAAAGGTAATAAAAGATTTTAAGCTAGCAAAGGAATTATAGTTTTTTTTTTTTTTTTCTCAATGAATATGGAAGTTTTTTCTTTAAATGAATATGGAAGTTAAAGATTTTACGTTTATGACACTATTGAATTAGAGAAGCATAGAGAAACTAAAGGAACCGTCTTCTCATATCGTTGCATTGATTTTTGTTTTTCATTTTTTAGAAAAACTAAAGGTATTTCCCTTTTTATGTGGAGCTAAAAATCAAACTTGGTATTCCTGCATGATGTGAAATATTCGTTTTACATTGCAAAACAATAAATAGAAGAAAGAGAACATTTTCTGAAATGTCTACCAACTGCGCCTTTCATCTATGTTATTTGTACATTTTTCAATTCAAGATAAAAATTCAAGCTTTCTTTTAAGTAAGAAGTCTAATGAAATTACCCAACCCAAATGAATTTGATTGAAGCAATTTTTTTTAGTGATGTTAACCATTAATTAATTGGACAGAATGGGACTAAGGAAGGCATCTACAATTTTTCTGTGGCTGGACCCGGTATTTTTCCTCCCATGAATGAATCTTATGACCCAGTCGAATCTCCTGATCCACTCTTGAAAGCTAGACGAGATCACAGCAATTTAGATACACTTGAAGCTGGTCTTAGTAGAGCTCGAGCTGCAATAAGAGAAGCTAAACATGCAAACCAAACTCAAGATCCTGGCTTCGTTCCGCTAGGTCCTATGTATAGGAATGCCAATGTCTTTTACAGGTACCCCGATTGAGGTTTATTAAGCTTTCATTCATTCTTTTGGTGAAGTTGATTTGTGTTGTTAAAATTACTGAAAAGTACGAATTTTGTATGTCATTTGTCTTGGTAAATTTAGGCACACACCCATAGGGACATGATCACATGAACTTGCAATGTCACCTACCACCCTACCGTTATAAGTGATGGAGGTGCCATTTGATGCAACAGCCATTGGCCAATTCAATTCACTATAAATGAACTTGGGCTTCAATTACTTGAGAAGTAACTGAATTTATTAAAGAACATGTTCTAGGTATAGACCTCATGAAGAGTGAAACATTATAAATAAGGCTTCAGCAGTTGGGCATACAATAACTTTCTTGGGTAAGAAGTACCATCCAAACTTTGTATTATAATTAGATTAAAGTTTTCAACATGTTCAATTTCTTTCCATGTTACCAGTTGTTGGTGGTTTTTCCCAATCATGTAATATGAAACAGAATATGCCCTACTACAACATACTCAGCATTTAGTGCTGCATAAGGGTTAGAGCATATAAACTCTTGTTCTGTTTTCTAATGCAGTAACACTTCTCTGCAATCACTACAGGAGTTACTTGGAAATGGAAAAGCAATTCAAGATTTATGTCTATGAAGAAGGGGAGCAACCATTGTTTCATAATGGTCCTTGCAAGAGCATATATTCTACGGAAGGGAATTTAATCCACGGGATTGAGATAAATAACCAGTTCAGAACCAGGGATCCTGAGAAAGCACATGTGTTCTTCCTTCCCTTCAGTGTGGCAATGCTGGTCCGATTTGTCTATGTGCAAAACTCACATGATTTTGGTCCCATTAAACACACTGTTATAGATTATGTCAATATCATTTCAGGAAAATACCCCTATTGGAATCGAAGCCTAGGAGCTGATCATTTTATGCTTTCTTGCCATGATTGGGTAAGGACAGAATCCATCTTGCTTTCTGTCCAAGTATGAGGCTCATATACTAGAAGTTTAAAAGTTATTGCTGATAAAATACACTTTCTCCTAACGTTTTGCTCTAAAGATTAATTGCTAGGAAATAGTGAATTTACCATTGTTCTGATAATAATATTTGACCAACTATTTTTTGATTTCAGGGGCCAGAAGCTTCCCGCGCCACTCCTTACCTACACAAAAACTCCATTCGCGTTCTTTGCAATGCTAATACATCCGAGGGATTCAACCCCACTAAGGATGTGTCCTTTCCAGAGATCAATCTCCAAACTGGTTCAATAGATGGATTTATCGGCGGTCCATCCCCATCTCACCGTCCAATCCTGGCTTTCTTTGCTGGAGGGCTCCATGGGCCCATTAGACCTGTCCTCCTTGAGCATTGGGAAAACAAAGACGAAGATATACAGGTGCATAAGTACCTTCCAAAAGGTGTATCCTACCTTGACATGATGAAAAAGAGCAAGTATTGCATTTGTCCAAGTGGCTATGAAGTTGCAAGTCCAAGAATTGTTGAGGCCATTTATGCAGGGTGTGTTCCTGTGCTGATTTCAGATTATTATGTTCTACCATTTAGTGATGTTTTGAATTGGAAGTCATTCTCTGTTGAGGTTCCTGTGAAGGATGTTCCCAACTTGAAGAAAATACTAATGAGCATTCCTACAAGGCAGTACATAAGGATGCAAAGGAGAGTGGTACAAGTAAGGAGACATTTTGAGGTTCATTCTCCACCTAAGCGTTTTGATGTCTTTCATATGGTCCTGCATTCTGTGTGGCTTAGAAGACTGAATGTTAGGGTCCGAAATAATGTTCATGTTTTGTAATTGGTTCACGCATCATCAACTTGAACAGTTTCACGAAGGTTATAAGTTGAACCATCTAAAATGGCAATAGGCCATGTAGAGAAGCAGAAATATTAGATTTTGGAATTCTTTACATTTTGATTAACTAGTTAAGTGTAAGAAAAATAATTAATTTGTTCTTTTGTTGGATAAAATATAGTTGTGGTTGTTATGCAGTCCTTTTTTGGACTCACATCTAAGAACTATGCATATTTTTAAGTCATCATAACAACATGGGGGTATTTGTTTGGTAGGCAATTGACACTAGAACATACTCTTTACCCTCACAGGTAAATAATACAACTTAACTAAAATTTTCAATTCATTCATTAACATTTTAGATTCTGTGTGAAATGATGGCCATTGTGGCTTGGACAATGGATATTCTTTCATTCTTCTCTCAATTATTCGTGTAGTGAACCATGTTTCAAATGATGGTATTCTGAATAACTATTATCAGTACTCTGTTAAGGTGATAAACCGTTTATCCAAATAAAAAGGGCGATAAACCATGTTGCAACTGATGGTCTTCATCATTTTTTTTTTTTAAAATTATAAAAATGATGAATAATTATCTATACTATATATAAGAGGATTCCCCTCTTTCAACTAGACTTTTATGTAATTCAAAAATGCTCTCATTAATGAAAGGTAACTTCATTTAGAAATAGAGTCATAAATGTCAATAACAAATTTCATTTTGAATTAAAAACAGAATTCCTAAGTTACTACTTATCTATAAAGTTTCTCATTTTTATTTTTTTTGAAAAATATATTTTTAAATTATAATAAATACAAATTATTAACCTTTACTCCAAAAAATAGAAGGGCCTCTCACACGCATGCTCAGATGTTAATTTTCAATAATTTGTTAAGAATATAAATTGTAGTTGAAATATCACTTTCAAATAAGACCGTCACTTGTACCAATTTATTATACACCAATTGTAATAGGACATGTCAAGTTGTCAACCGATGCTACTTAATGCACCAATCTTATTTTATTATGAAACAATTGTAGTAGGACATGATTCCTGATTGATTACAACTCCAACAAACAGGAAATTGATAGGTAATTGACAGAACTCTTCCCATCCCATTTTCAATTCATGATAATTTTGATAGTGGAGTTTAGTGGCTTGGACAAATCTTCATTCTGGTCTTTTATGGAGAAAATGGGTTTTTGCCCCTTTTTTTTTTTTTTTTTAATCCAGCATTTTGCCCGATTTCCCAAACTAATAAGAGAAATACTCTTATTTTGAATCTCAATTTTCTAAAAATCAAGTTTCAATTTAAAACTTGATTTTTGAACAATTGAGTTATAACAAATCAAAAATTTTAAAAAAAAAATTCTAGAGCCTTATAAGTGGCGTTTTAAGGACCTTATAGTGGCGTTTTGGAACTCGAGTTCCATGCAAGAATTTTTTTTTTTTTTTTTTTTATAAGTTTGATCACCTCATACCTATAGTGGTGTTTTAAGGAGTCTATAGTGACGTTGAAATTCAATTTTGAGAAAATCGAGTTTCAAAACAGGAGTATTTTCCTAATTAGTTTGGGAAAGGGGACAAAATGCTAGTTTTTTTTTTTTTTTTTTTGTGCGAAAAGGGCAAAGACCAATTATTTTTTTTTTTTTTTTAATCCAGCATTTTGCCCGATTTCCCAAACTAATAAGAGAAATACTCTTATTTTGAATCTCAATTTTCTAAAAATCAAGTTTCAATTTAAAACTTGATTTTTGAACAATTGAGTTATAACAAATCAAAAATTTTAAAAAAAAAATTCTAGAGCCTTATAAGTGGCGTTTTAAGGACCTTATAGTGGCGTTTTGGAACTCGAGTTCCATGCAAGAATTTTTTTTTTTTTTTTTTTTATAAGTTTGATCACCTCATACCTATAGTGGTGTTTTAAGGAGTCTATAGTGACGTTGAAATTCAATTTTGAGAAAATCGAGTTTCAAAACAGGAGTATTTTCCTAATTAGTTTGGGAAAGGGGACAAAATGCTAGTTTTTTTTTTTTTTTTGTTGTGCGAAAAGGGCAAAGACCAATTTTCTCTGGTCTTTTATAATGAGCATCTATGAAATTAGAGAGTCAAGTCTTTTATTCCTCCCCCCAACCCCCCCACCCCCCTTTTTTTAATAAAATCCAAAATCATTGATGAAAATACTTCTAGGAAAGTTTTGCAGTTTTTAACCATTATTCTGACCCCCCAAAAATTGATTAATTTAATTTCGTTTGATTCATTTATTGATCCAAGAAGTTATATGTCAATTTTCTGTGCATAATATTTCATGAATGTCAGTATTTATCTCACCTTTTTTAGGAGTATTTATCTCGCTTAGGAGTAATATTAAATACTATCACATTATTTTAGTTGAGGTATTAATTATGAGTGAACTGATCTATCTATAATAATATCCTTGGTCTTATTTAATTACTAGTTGAGTCCTTTTAGGGACACAACAATTATTTCACAACACTCTTAGATTAGCCTACAATCTCACATATAGGTTATTATAATAAAAATTTTAATTGTTGAGGGTAGGCTCGTGTGTGAGGTTTTAGGCTATTTTATTTTATTTTATTTTATTATTATTTTTTGATAATGGTAAAGATTTTATAAACATCAAACACAGAAATTAGACAGGATGTATCTTATTAAGATCCTCAAAATACACTTCAAGGAAGGCTTGAGGCGGCCCATATACTAAGGGTCCGTTTGGATACAGTTGAAAACTGAAAACTGAAAAACACTGTAATAAAATAATTTTTAAATGTGTGAATAGTACTGTAAGACTTATTTTTAATAAAAAAAAGTTGTTAAAAAGTGAAATTTGTGGGCCGTAAACAGTACACACCATGCACTGTTCACAGAAAAAGTCAACCATTTCGGCTCAAAAAGCAAAAAAAAAAAAAAAAACAACTGAAACGCACACTAAATGATTAAAATAATCCCAATACCTATTCTTAGGGACCAGCCCGCTAGAACATGAGGGGCTTTGTTAACTTCTCTACATCCCCAAATTAAGGAACAGGAGGAGAAAAAAAGCAAAGAGATCAATAGCTTCTCCATGGAGTTTTTGCAACCTTTGCAAGCTGGACAAAGCATAAGATGGCTTCAGCCTTGGCTTGGAAAGGGATGTTAGTTCACTTTGGTCCATTTGGTTCACTTCAATGCATTCGGTCCACTTTAGTTATTTTGATCCATTTTAGTGCACTTACTTAAGAATTGGAAAAGACAAGCCAGGGTTGAGACCTTTTTTTTTTTTTTTTTTTTTGAGAAGAAAATCAGTCCATTTTATTGGAAAAAGAAAACCTAACAAAAAATAGCTAGGAGAATAAAGTTGACATGTGGAGGAACATCTTCCATCCACACCTAAAAATCACTAACATGTCTAACATATCTAGCAAGTTTATGAGTAATAGTATTACCATGTCTATGGATATGTGAAAATTGAAAAGAAGAAAAAGAAGCCGAATAGAATTTGGCCTCGGCAATAAGGTGACTTAAGACTTGAGAGTACTTATTCTAAATCTGAATTTATTAAAAAATATAGATTTCAAACTTGTTCCAAGTTCTAATAAAATTTAGTAATTAAATCTCAAATTTTTTCTACATATATTTAATGAATCGAAAACTCATCTATTTCCTTTTTGAAGAGAGAATTGGAAGCAAAGTCGTGTGCCATAGGGTTTATTGGAAAGGATATTTAAATAACAATAGGCAACCAAACCGTTTCAGCTATGTTAGAGGCACAAATGTTGATATCTTGGTGTAGTCTAAGGTGTTAAACCATTGCACATTAATATAATATCTAAAAACTGACACATAGTATTTATTATTTCTATGCTCTTGTTAAGCAATATTAATGTAGCATTTCAATCAAATTCGGTCTACTTTAGTCTACTTCTGTACACTTGGACCAATTTGGTTCATTTTGATCCACTTGGACCACTTTGGACTATTTCGGTCTATTCGGTCCACTTTGGTCTATTCAGCCTATTTTGATTCATTTTCGTCTATTCAGTCCATTTCGATCTATTTTGGTCCATTCAGTTAAATTTGGTTCACTTCAGTCCATTCAGTCTCGGTCCGCTTTGATTACTTGGTCTAATTCGGTCCATTCGGTCTTGGTCCAATTCAGTCTATTTCGGCCAACTTTGGGTATTCAGTCCAATTCGGTCTATTTCGGTCATATTCAGTCTATTTCGGTCATATTCTGTCTACTTCAGTCCAATTAGTCCACTTTGGTCTATTTTGGTACAATTTGGATTAATTGAGCATTAAATTGATTTTTTTTTTTTTTTTTTTTGTAGGCCTTTTAAGTTTTGGGCTCAATTTATTTTTTTCTTTTTTTTTTTTAATCTTTGGGTTAAAAAGTATGAAATTTTATTCTATTTGGGTTAAACTCTTTAGTTTTAGGCTAAAAAATACAAAAAAAAAAAAAAAGATATTAGAAAATTAGAGATATGCACCCTAAAAAATGATATATATTCAAAAGATTACCTTAAAATTCAAGTCTCAATAAAATCAACATTATACTTATATTTGGAAAGAAAAAAAATACTTCAATTCTAAATTTATATAATATTTTAAACTTAATGTAACATGTTACATATATTCCATAGAATGGGGGTGTACTTTAAAAAAA
Organism: Quercus suber; assembly: GCF_002906115.3. Lineage (NCBI taxonomy): Eukaryota > Viridiplantae > Streptophyta > Magnoliopsida > Fagales > Fagaceae > Quercus > Quercus suber. The sequence continues at coordinate 418,266 of NW_027069743.1, forward strand.
ATGGATATGTTAAAATTAGTCAACTGATTGTGGTATTTTTTTAATTATAAAAGAAATCCTTTTAATAACATCTTTTCTATTTATATAAAACAATTTTATAATTATAATGCTGTTGTTGAATGCAAAATGAAAAATAGATTATATGTTCCATTTTCTAAAACTTATAAAAATATAATATATTTTTAAATATAAATTTTATATTATATTCTTTTAAAATAATTAGATTATATTTTTCTATTCATTGCGTGGTTTACAGTTAGGTAAAGTAAAATCATTAACCACATAATGGTTTATTAATAAGTTGCCCTTATTGTGCTCCTTGTAAAGGCAACATTTTGTTTGATGATTCATGTGATTATAACAATAGCTATGAAGATGTCTTTTGTTTTTCGTGAGAAGTCAGTCAACTAGTTTGTTCTTGATGAGAACATAAAGCAACCTAAAAAATAACATCAAGAAAGAATTAAATAAAAAATGACGACTCTATAAAGAATACAATATATAGATTGACTAGTTATGAATCCCTAAGCATATATAGAGGTGACAAGTGAAAGCACTCGAGTTGTTATAAATGGTATGAAATTAAACTTAGCTATGTTATGTGGCTTGAAGGCATTGTAGCATAGCGTTAGTCCTAATGAAAACATTAGGTGCATGTTTGGTAGATTGTAATAAGCGTTGTAATATATATATATATATATATAATAGTTATTCCTATGATTTAGTTATTTTTTAGGTTGGTTATATTTTTATTACAAAGAGTAGTCATTTCTTATGAATAGTTATTCTTTAAAATGAGGAATAAATATTCATTTTTAAAATGTTGTATTAGTTATTCCTTAGTAAATGCAATAATTTCAAAACTTAATATATTTCCAAATGAACAAAATTTTCATATACATCTAACAATTATAAAAATAAAAAATCATAAAAAATAACACATATCTTCCTTAAATTTAAAAATAATAATTTTTAAGGAGATATAATTGTATGAGTAAGATATTTCCTAAAATAAATCTTAAATTTCATTATAATGTTATAACTTACAACCAAATTAATGAATAGGTTTAGTTATTATATTACAACACATTTTATTCATAATAATAAAAATTACAATTCTTGTTGTAATCCTCATTCAGTGTATCAAATGTACCTTAGGATTTTAAGTAAAGAAAGTAACTGATATTTGAATATGTGTTTGTGAGGATAAGCTAAATCTCACCTCAAACATTTATAAAGTAGACCATGAATTTATAAATGATTATGAGGAACTCTAATTGCAATGTTACTAAGCTATTTTGGTCCTTCAAAGATAAAAGCATAATTAGCGCTTTTCTCAAGCCTTACAAAAACAAAAACATTAAATTAAAAAAAAATTAAATCACAAATTGCTTTAAGATAATAATAATTGTCACATTTGCACCCAACCCTAAACCCAAACTTTCATATGTAATCCCAATCTCAACTCTCAAACACAAATACAGATACAAAGACCAATAAATATGGAAATCCCAACTCTCGAACACAAAACCAAAGACCAATAATTATGGAAATCCCAATAGAACTTGCATTCAACACCTCGTCAATTAAGATCTAAATCTCAAATGTGGAGATAGTAAATTTTATGGGCCAAATGACGGAAATAGTAACATTGAAACGACTTTGGAAAGGGTAAAATTCTAAGTTGGCTCAAAAAAAAAAATTTATTGAGAATCATATTATGACCTGAATATTTTTCAAAAGAATAATCATGAACAAACATTGCCACATATTAATCACACTTGCTAGGTCCTAAAACCTGCTCATAAGTTTGGCAAAGATGCGCAGATATCGAGTAGGCCAGTGATCTATGTTTTTGAATCTTTTGATGGCAAAAGTTTTTGAAATATATTTTACAGCAACTTCTTCAATAATGGTCTCCTCGTCTTCTCCAACTTCTTCTGAACATAGAGTATTCATGAAGGAATAGCTGAGCTCGATTCATATACAGATGGAGATCGATCACTCTGGCTAGCTAGCAGAGTTAAGCCCAATATGACACCTGAGGGGACACGTGGAAGATAACCTCTTAGCACCGACAATACCCCTAGAATTCCTCTTACTAGTGTCATGCATGCATGCAAAGACTACTTGTCACTCCCCACAGCCACGTGTTCATCTTCAACAATCTCATTCACCACGTGTCATCCCTTCACCAATCAAATCATCTATAGGTATAGAAATATATATACTTATATATATATAAGCACGAACTAGCTTCTCATACAGATAGCTAGAGAAATCAAATCAACAAAGAGTTTTGAAAACCAAAAAAAATTCTGAAATACATTTGTTTCAATGGCGTCTACAAGGCAATTCAAGGAAGAGAGAGCCGAGGAAGCAGCGAAACTTGCTGCCTCTGATCTCAGCGATGTTAACAGAGAAAGAAGAGAGTGTGAAGAAGGTGCTAAGACGACGGAGCAAACACAATACTCACAACAACAATACCACCAAGAGCAAGATCAAAGGCCTGGCGTTATTGGGTTTGTGATGAAAGCAGTTCATGACACATACGAGCATGCAAAGGAAGCCGTAGTTGGCAAGACCCAAGAAACTAAAGAGTCCACAAGGGAAACAACAGAGCAAGCTGCGGAGAAAGCTAAAGAGGCTAAAGATAGAGCTGCAGAGAAAGCAAGAGAGGCTAAAGATACTACAGCTGAAAAAACTGAGTACAAGGATTATATAAAGAATCTAGAAACTGTTTTGAGAGAAAAGATCTGAATCACTTTGATTAATTGGAAAAAATGAATTGAGTGTTAAGTTACAATAAGGCTCTGTTTATATACACTTACTAACAGAGCAACGGAGCAAGAGAGGGAAAAACAAACTAACTAACTTCTAACAGAATTTTAACAAACTAACCAATACTGATTTTACAGCTGTACAGTACTATTCACTCTCACGTGTCCACTTTCTCACGTGCCTATCACTTATCAGAAACGCAGTCGTTTGTCTTCAATTTCCCTTTCTTCTTTTGTTTATACGTTCTGTCGTTTTCATCACTATTACACCTGAGCTGTTCTTCTTTCTGTGCTTCTGTGTTTCTTCGCTTCATTTCTTCTTTCTCAGTCACACTTTCAACACTCCCCCTCAAGTCATGATTTATGAAATCATCGACTTGATTTGAAGTCTTCAAATTTGGGGAGAAAATATCAATCAATCCCAAACAATTTACCAATTTGCTGAAGGCTGGAAGTCCTAAAGCTTTGGTAAAAATGTCTGCTGTTTGAAACTGACTTGAAACATGAAAAGTTCTAATTACACCATCTTTTATCTTGTCCCTGACCAAATGGCAGTCAACCTCTATGTGTTTTGTTCGCTCGTGGAAGACAGGATTGGCTGCTATGTGCAGTGCAGCTTGATTGTCACAAAAGAGTTGAGCACTACAAGGATGATCAACCCTTAAATCTCTTAGTAATTGAAGAACCCACACAATTTCACAAGTTGTTGTAGCCATTGATCTATACTCTGCCTCTGCCGATGATCTAGACACTGTGCTTTGCTTCTTGGACCTCCATGAGACTAATGAATCTCCTAAGAACACACTATAACCTGTGATTGATCTTCTGGTGTCCGGGCAACCTGCCCAATCAGCATCACAGAAAGCTTTCACTTGCATTGTGGAGTTGCTGGAAAAAAATAGTCCCCTGCCTGGAGTTCCCTTCAAATATTGCAGCACTCTATTCACTGCCAGCATGGGAGGTTCTCTTGGTTCAGCTAGGAACTGACTCAACCTATGCACTGCATAAGTGATATCAGGTCTAGTTAGAGTGAGATAAAGTAATCTTCCTATTAATTTTCTGTACTGACTTGCATCTGGAAGTAGCTTTCCCACATCCTTTGAAAGGTGCAAATTTTGTTCCATTGGAGTTCTAAGTGGTTTAGACCCCAAGAAGCCTGTTTCTTGCAAAATTTCCAAGCAATACTTCCTTTGGTTCAAACTTATTCCTCTGTCACTTCTAGCAACTTCCAATCCCAGAAAATATTTCAATAAACCTAAGTCTTTTAGGCCAAATTTGGTGTCAAGCAATTGCTTTAAGTCAGCAATGCATTTAGGATCATTGCCAGTGAGCAGAATATCATCCACATACACTAGCAAGGCAGTGAAAGAGGTACCTTTAGTATATGTAAAAAGAGAGTAATCTGCCTTAGATTGGGCAAAACCAAAATTCAACAAGGTGGAAGAAAATTTTGCAAACCATTGTCTTGAGGCTTGTTTCAAGCCATAGAGGCTCTTGTTGAGTTTGCAAACCAAAGGACCACAATGTGAAGAATTTAAAGTAGGAACACACTCCCCCTTGCTGTGAAAACCAGGTGGAAGGCTCATGTAGACCTCTTCATCCAAATCACCATGGAGAAAGGCATTATTCACATCCATTTGGTGAAGAGCCCATCCTTTCACAGCAGCTAGAGACATAACCATTCTGACAGAGACAGATTTGGCCACAGGAGAGAAGGTGTCAGTGTAATCAAGCCCTTCCCTCTGAGTATACCCCTTTGCAACCAGGCGAGCTTTATGTCTTTCAATGGAGCCATCTGACTTATACTTTGTTCTAAAAACCCATTTGCAGCCAATGGGAATCTTACCAGCAGGAAGAGGGGTTAAAGACCAGGTGTTGGTAAGTTCAAGGGCTGCAATTTCTTTATCCATAGCAGCCCTCCAATCAGGGGATTGAACAGCTTCATGGAAAGAAGTGGGGTCTGGGCAGGATGAATCAACAGCATTGACAAACTGTTTGTAGTGTTTAGTAAGGTTTGAATAAGTGAGACAGGCAAATATGTCATAAGGGAGGCCAGTGGAGGGTTTTGAAGGGTTGGAAGTGACTGATTTGCATGAAAAGTCTTTTAGGTATGGTGGAGGGTTGTGTGGTCTGGTAGATTTACGAAGGTTTAATGGAGAATTGGGTCTAGGAACAAATATAGGAACAGGAGCATGTTCAGAATCAACAACATTAGGAGTAGCATTTGAAAATGATGAAGGTGAGTGAGGAACATGAGGAGGGTTAGGATCCTGATCTGCAGAAATGGTGTCTGCAGAATTAGGGAGTACAAGTCCATTCCTAAGGAGAAAATCAGAATCTGAAATGGGAGAATCAGGAACAGAAAGAGGCAAAACAAAAGAATTGGAATCAAAGATTGAAGGATCAGTGTGGTGATCAGAGGAAGAAGAAAAACCAGAAGCAAAGGGGAACTGATTTTCATAAAAAACCACATCTCTAGAAAGAAAAATGGAATTTGTTTCCAAATCCATGACTTTGTACCCTTTAACACCACTGGGATATCCTAGAAAAACACATTTTCTAGCTCTTGGTGCAAATTTGTGCCTGTTTTGACAAATGGTGGAAGTGAAACATAGGCAGCCAAAGATTCTGATGTGATCATATGAAGGAGATGTTTGAAAAAGCATTTCAAAAGGGGTTTTGTTTTGTAAATGTTTGGAAGGTAACCTATTTATGAGATATACAGCAGTAAGAATACAATCCCCCCACATTTTCAAAGGCAAGGATGAATGAAATCTTAAAGCTCTTGCAACATTTAAAATGTGTTGATGTTTTCTCTCAACAATTGCATTTTGTTGAGGTGTTTCAACACAAGTTAATTGATGTAAAATACCTTTTGATCTAAAGAAATCTTTCATAAAAAACTCTGTGCCATTGTCACTTCTAAGGCATTTAATCTTTGTGTCAAATTGAGTTTCAACCATGTTGGAAAATTGTGCAATAAGAGCATGTGTTTCTGACTTAGATTTAAGTAAATAAACCCAAGTGCATCTAGAATAATCATCCACAATGGTGAGAAAGAACTTGTAATCTTCAACTGTTGGAACAGAGAAGGGCCCCCAAAGATCACAATGTATAAGATCAAAAGGACAATGGGAGACATGAGTGCTGTTAGGAAAAGGTAACCTCTTTTGTTTTGCAAGATGACAAATGTCACAACAAGCCATTTTATTTGAGTTCAAACCAGATACAGATTTATTGAGTAAAGACATTTTTGCATTTGAAGGATGCCCTAAACGAAAATGCCACAAATCAGCATTATTGACAGAATTGACAACAGATGGAATTGAAACAGATTTCTGTGAAGAAGCAGCAATACTAGATGATGAAGGAATTGAAACAGGTTGTTGAGGATTTTCTTGCAGAAGATAAAGGCCTCTTGATGCTTTACCCAGTCCAATCATGTTCCAATTGGCCAGGTCCTGGATAAAGCACAAAGAACCAAAGAATATAAGGCAGCAAAAACGAGTTTTGGTGAGTTGAGTGACAGATATGAGATTAAAAGTAAAAGAGGGAACACAAAGAACTCCATAGAGAGTGAGTTGATCTGAAATATGGACTGTTCCTATGTGAGTAACCAAAGCCTTTTCTCCATTTGGTAAGTAAACAAAAGTTTTAATAGTGGAAGTGATAGATGACAAGCATGACACTGAATGGACCATGTGATCTGAAGCACCAGTGTCAATGATCCATTCATTTGCTTTGTGTGCATGCCTATCAACTATATGGGCAGAAAAAATTGAATGAGTAAAATTTGGAGGCAACCAGAAAGGATTACCTGAAAAATTTGCAAGGTAAGGTGTGGAAGAACTAGCTCCTGCAGTGAAATTAGCACCATTTAATGGAGACATAACTGAGGCAGCTTGGTGAGAAGGTTGAGGGTAAGTATTTGACTTGGAGGCAAGGAAGGTCAACAGCTGCTCACACTGATTCTGAGTAATGGGACACTGAGGTGCATTGTTGAATTGAGGCTGTGGCATGGTCAGCTGAGGAGCATGGTACATCTGATCAGGTTGGTTAGCAAAATTTTGCATAGGTTGAGAACTAGCATTCCCAAAACCAGTACTGTTGCAAAAAAAATTCCCATACGAGCCATTTGCATTGCTAGAAACCTGATTAGCAGATGCTTTTCCTTTGTGTTTATACCCGGGGGGGTATCCATGCAATTTGTAACATTTGTCTGCTATATGACCAACAATTCCACAGTAAGTGCACACAGGCCTCTCCTTCCTTGAATTGCCATTCTTTCCACTTTGATTACCATGAGTTACACCCTGGTTCCAGCCTTGATGAACCTGATTCCATCCTTGGTGACCTTGAAATCCCTTTGAATTAGGATTGTTAACATATAAGGCTGTTGGTTCGATGACCAAATCAGCTTGGCCAACTTGCCTGCGTTTTTCTTCTTGCAAGATTAAAGAATATGCCTTGTTCAAAGCAGGTAATGGCTCAGTGATCAGAATCTGACTAGTAACAGTGGAATAACTGTCATTGAGTCCCATAAGAAAACGAAAAACTTGATCCTTTTGCTGAGCACATAGTTGATTTCTTTGAGAACCACAATTGCACACACAAGTGCAAGTAGAAAAAGATTGATAATGCACAAGTTCATCCCACAAAATCTTAAATTTTGTGAAATAGGAACTTACGGATAAAGATCCTTGAGAAAGCTTCGAAATTTCTTTCTGAATCTCAAAGAATCTAGGGATGTTTGGTTGAGAGAACCTATCACGCATGTCAATCCACAATTCCTTTGCAGTATGAATGTACATAACACTTGTAGCTAGATCCTTATTCAAGGAATTCACCATCCATGAGAGAATGGTGGTGTTTGCTCTGTGCCATGCATTATACAGAGGATGAGAGAGATCAGGTGTGGAGATCGATCCATCAAGAAAACCAAATTTATTTCTACCACTGAGAGATAGAAATACAGCCCTTGACCAACTGAGATAATTTTCTGGACCAATCAGTGGTTGGGAAACCAGAACAACATCAGATGGTGGAATATAGAAAGGGCTTGAAGGATTGGTATTGACATCCTCCATTGAAGGAGCTTGATTAGATGATCTGCGATTCATATTATCAGAAGTGTTTGGAAGATTCTCAGAGTCTGAAGCATTGTTAGAGACGGAAGCCATTGATGAGCTAATTGAAGCTCTGATACCATATAAAGAATCTAGAAACTGTTTTGAGAGAAAAGATCTGAATCACTTTGATTAATTGGAAAAAATGAATTGAGTGTTAAGTTACAATAAGGCTCTGTTTATATACACTTACTAACAGAGCAACGGAGCAAGAGAGGGAAAAACAAACTAACTAACTTCTAACAGAATTTTAACAAACTAACCAATACTGATTTTACAGCTGTACAGTACTATTCACTCTCACGTGTCCACTTTCTCACGTGCCTATCACTTATCAGAAACGCAGTCGTTTGTCTTCAATTTCCCTTTCTTCTTTTGTTTATACGTTCTGTCGTTTTCATCACTATTACACCTGAGCTGTTCTTCTTTCTGTGCTTCTGTGTTTCTTTGCTTCATTTCTTCTTTCTCAGTCACACTTTCAACACTTCTCAATAACCGTGAAACTCTAAAGAAAGATCAATAAGAATTAGATATCCAAGTTGGTAGAGAAAGGCAAGTGAAGGAATCAGATGTGAAAAATTTGGAGTATCTCCAACCTATCCTCAAAGAAACAATGCGTTTATACCCTGCTGCGCCACTCTTAGTGCCACATGAGTCTTTGGAAGACTGTACTTTGGCTGGCTATAACATCCCATCAGGTACACGACTCATTGTTAATGTTTCAAAACTCCATCAAGACCCAAATGTGTGGGTGGATCCGCCTGAATTTCGACCTGAAAGATTCCTTACAACTCACAAGGATGTTGATGTTAAGGGCCAACATTTTGAGTTGATACCATTTGGCAGTGGTAGAAGAATGTGTCCTGGGATTTCATTTGCTCTACAAGTTACACAACTCACATTAGCTACCTTGTTGCATGCTTTCGAAATTGGGCTTACCAACCTAATAGCCACCCCATTAGAGTTCAATCTTACTCCTCGTCTTGCGGCTCAAGCATATGCATAATTTGAATGATGTTGTATGATAAACAGTATCAATTCATATGCAATTTGAAAATAATAAACAAAAAACTTTGATCTTATGAGTTGTACTATAAAGTTGTGTGTTTTCTCCATATAGATCACTATAAATATATTTGTTTTCTTTAGCTAAAACTATTTTGTCAAAGTTTTAAATATTATTCTTAAGTTAAAATAGATTAGTTAGAATGTTAGTCAAATGATTAGGTTCATTATTTTGTAACAATTTAAATTTTTTGAATAATCAATAATTTATTGTGATATTAGAGTATGTGATCTGGAGTTAGAATCTTATCTCATTTTGTGGAGCATTTGTTTGCTAGCTACAACCTATGACAAGTTTAAATCTTATCATATATATATAAAAAAAAAAAAAAAAATTCTTTCTGTGCTTCTGTGTTTCTTCGCTTCATTTCTTCTTTCTCAGTCACACTTTCAACAGATTATACAACTGAGAAGGCGAAAGAGACTACAGAAAAGGGTAGGGAAACAAAGGACTCTACCAAGGGGAAGGTGGAGGAGTACAAGGACTATGCAGCAGAGAAAGCAAAGGAGGCGGCGGAAAAGGCAAAAGAGTCTAAGGACTCTGCGGCGGAGAAGGGGGCGAAGCAGGCTAAGGATTCTGTGGTGGGAAAGGCAAGTGAGTATACTGATTACACGGCGCAGAAGGCGAAGGAGACTAAGGACTCTGCGGGCGCAGAAGGCAAAGGAGACTAAGGACTCTGCGGCGGAGAAGGCAAAGCAAGCAAAGGACTCTGCGGTGGGAAAGGCAAGTGAGTATAAGGATTACGCGGTGGAGAAGGAGAAGGAGACGAAGGACACGACGGTTGAAAAGGCGAGTGAGAATAAGCATTATGCGGAGGAGAAAGCTATAGAGGGGAAGGATACTACGTTGGGTAAGCTTGGAGAGATTAAGGACTCTGCTGCCGATGCTGCTAAAAGAGCTATGGGTTTCTTGACTGGTAAGAAAGACTGAAGAGGCTAGAGGGGCAACCAAGGTATATAACATTAATATATCATACGTATGATACAAACATAATTTTTTTTTTTTTTTAACAACAAATTTCACAACTATTTAGTTGTTTGACATTGTAAACAATAACTAATATTCATCGATCTTGGTTGATTGTGTGCACTAGACGTAACTAAATATTCATTTATCTATCATTTTTTTATGAATTTATCATTTTTTGTTCTTTCAGTCAAAAATGACCAACTCAAAAGTTATAAATTTATTTTGAAATATCAAATATTGCCTAGATTATTATGTAGGTTTTATTAAAAAATGACAATATATGATGCAGGAGAAGTTGAGCGAAACAACTGAGGAAGCGAGACGGAAGATGGAAGGGTTGAAGTTGAAGGGCCAGGAGTACAAGGACGAAGCTGCCCGAAATGAGCCTGAAGCTGAGAGGTATTGAAATTCACATTTAAGATATAATTCAACAGTAACAAATGCTAAAGTCATCATCAGGCTTTACAAAATTTTTTACTCTTGACATAATCCTGACATAATATATTGTAATTGATGCATAATAAAAATAGTACTAATGACATTATATATAAAAGTGATGTTGCTCTTTTCATAACTTGCCAGTTTAGCAAATTGTAGTAAGTTATGAAAAATGTTTTGTGAGAAATTTCATGGCATGAATTGCTCTGTGTGTGTGTGTGTGTGTGTTTTGGCTTCGTGGTGGTAATGAGAACTTGCTATTTTGATTAGGGCCGCTACTGCGTATGTGGTGTTGGATACTTGGATGATGACACCGGAGAATTAAGGGAAGTAAGGACGGTTGAGGTGGATGTTGAAGAGACCCGACCAGGATATGTAACTTCTAAACTGAAAGAGGCTGATCAAATTAACGGTCAGACTTTTAACGATGTGGGACATTTGGATGATGAAGGCAAAGTACGTATTGAGGTGGTGGATCGCCAAGTCAAGATGTGATCATGTACCAATTCGGTTATTTTGCATGATGATGATGCTGTTGGTGTTTTTCTTTTGTGCATTTTGTTACTGTGTATATATGTCCTATCGTTTGTGTTCCTTTCCACTTTTCAGTTCGAGGTATATATGAATATGAACTCGTTATCTTTGTTGCTGGAAGTAAATTTTGTTGCTCTATAGGTTTGATACTATGAATTGTGATCTCATCGAATACAAAATGGACTGGTTTCTGATTCTATTCAAGCCAGGTCCATCTTCGAGTTTATTTGGATAAAATATATCTTTGATCTTTTCAAATCATATGATATGATACATACAGGTCACAGTAAGTTATAACCATTAACAAAATTCTCTAGTTAAAATGTCATTCCGTTGGACATCTTGTCAAAGAGTAAGTTATAACCATTACAAAATGTTGCTGCCAGGTCTAGCTAAAAAGTCATTGCATTTGGACATCTTATCAAAGATACACAATTTATTGCTGACTCGCTTTTTGAGTCATTCTAGCCCATGCTTTAGCCAAGAGTTTCTCTCTCTCTCTCTCTGTTTTTGTTTTAGCCTAGACCCTGGGGTCTGTTTCTCCAGATATTTCTTCATTGCTATTTCTGATTTCTCTTGTTGATTGAATAAAATGCTGCACTGTTCGGTTTCTCAACCCAAAAAATAAAAAAAGGTAATGAAAAATATGGGCCTGGCCTTGATAGCTTTATTGGTGGCCCACTCATTATTGGGTTTGTGGAGGTGGTGTTTTAGATGTTAATAAAGAAAACATAGACAAGGCCCAATCTTAAAAGGTTAAGAAAAAAAAATCATTGCGTTAAGATTAAGAATATCCGTTTTGTGTACTTTTTTTTCTCTGATTCACTTTTCCCCATCGGCCAATCATCCTTTTAATTGACTTTTCTTCCTCTTTTCATTAATAGCTAAGCATTTCTATTGTTTTGTTATATCCACAATTAATTTCATATCATTTCAAAGGCCCATCTCACCATCTGTTCATAAAGATTTTCCAATAACCATAATCTAAAAGCTCACCTACTTAAAAAATTAGACAAATTAAGCGCCCGTTTGTTTGCACTTTCTTATGGCAAAAAGCACTTTTTGAAACAAAAAAAAAACAATATAAGCATTTGGTGAAGTTTCAAAACGCAACTTTTGAAATGTGAAGAGGAATGCGCGTTATTAGAAAGCAGCTCTTCAGAGCCTTTTCCAAAAGCCCATGCGTGTTCATAAATATTACCGTTGGACTCTATGTTCAGTTACTAAATTGCCCTTCACATTTTATTGGAAACTCAATTTTACACTTTGATAAATCAAGGCAGATCGTCATTCGCAACCCCAGAACCCTTTGATAAATTAATTGCTACAAAGACCACAAAAAAATAGCGTCTAGCCTAGATTCAATTCAATAACAAATTTCCAAATCAGCTAAGGAAAAAAAAAAAAAAAAAAAGCAATCCCTTGTAGTAATAGTTTGAACTCTGTCTCTATGGGCGATTATACGAACTAGAGTAGCGACGACAAAGTCAAAGCCAGGGGAAGAAAGATTGTGAGACAAGAGCAGAGGCATGTCATCGTTGAACTCCGTCTCTACGCAGCAGAAGCAAGATTCCTTGTACCCTAACCTTTCACCTAGCGACATTTTCTTTGGGTTTGTTGAGATCTCTCTATTTTTCATTTTATCTTTCTCAGTTCTCACTCTCTCCCCTTTGATGAAGTAATAGTTTAGAGGATGTGAAACAGAGTTAGATAGAGAGAGGTGTTGAAACTTGAAAGAAATCAAAATGTGAAGAAGTGTGTGGAGGAAAATAGAGATAAGGGAGAAATAAAGAAGACAAAAGGTGAAGAAGATGTGTTTGAGAAAAAAAGGGAAAAAAAAGGTTATGTGTTGGTTATACGTGTGGTGTGGGGCACAGGCTTCAACAATTTTTTTTTTTTTTTTAAAGTAAGCTTATGAAAATATATATATATGTATATATATAAATATATATGTTAGAGAAACACTATCTTTAAAATATTTGTACAACAAATTTTAGCTTACAATATTTTTACAACAAATTTTAGTTAACAATAAATTATTATTATTAAGTAATTTTTTTTAAGTAAGTATTATTAAGTAGTTGGTTTAAGTATGAAATAAACTCCCTTATATATACATTGTCCTTTTTGGTAATTTATAACTCAAACCGCCACTTTTATAAGTGTTAGCCAAACACTCAGCTTTTTAAAAAAACACTTTTTAACAATTTTTATCAAACATTCAGCTTTTTTGAAAAATCCAGTTTCATACCGCACTTTTTTAAACCCCCACATTTTCAAAAAACCTAGTTTCAAAAAACTGAACCAAACTCACCCAAAAATGGAATCTTGATTTCAAGATCCTAGTCTGAATTGAGATATGATCCGTTCATAGGCTGTTAGATCCAAGAACAGAGAAAATTCTATGCTATTCATAAATAATTTCCTATAGTCATATTCTAAAAGCTCACCTACTTTGAAACTTAGACGACAAAAATGGAATTTTGATTTTGGGATCGTAGATTTCTAGCCTGAATTGAGATATGATCTATTCATAGGTTGTTAGATTTGGGAACAGAGAAAATTCTATGCAAACGATGCATAATTCGCATCACAAGATGCATGATTCGCATCTCAAGGAGGTTTGTGAAAAATCTCATTTATGTTTTCCTTGTGTATAAACAAGTCAAGTTTCAGCCTTTAATTTTAGACTTGTTTAACAAATGAGCTTTTAATTTTAGACTTGTTTAACACTTGAGCCAAGCTTAAGTAAAAATAATTATTTGTGAGCAGTTTTGGTTTATGATCTTGGTAATAAGATTGATATGGGTTTAAAAAATAAATTAATATCCTATTAAGCCTTCATTTATTAGGAATTCGACCGCATGTTCAAATTAAATGGATTTAATAATATTTTGATAATACACTTATATTTTACTTTTTTGAGTTTGATGTTAAGTCAGAGTTTTAGCTTAATATTAAACTTGAGCTCAAGTTTTTAAACTATCCAGCAAGTTTAAGTTCAAATATAGTTTGTAGACTTAGTTCAAGCTTAAACTCAACTTAAACATTTTATATTTATTATCAAGCTAAGTTTGAACATATAATACTAGATAAACCCTAACTAGCTCATTTTCTACTCTAAGTGAAAGGGAGGGGGGTAAAGGCAATTAGTCTTTTCACACTACATACAATACCATGACTATGCTGGAAAAGAGGCTTACTAACTAATAATTACTCATCAGAATTGATTGATGATTTTCCAGGATATCATAAAATTAAGTACTTAATTTATTTAAAGTGAGATTTGAAAGACTAAGACATACCAACATATATAAAAAGAACACAATAAATTTAAAAGAAAAATGCTATTCTAAACTGCCGCTCTCTAGTTGTCTTTTATTTTATTTGGAATTGGGTTAAGTAAAAGATGTCACTTCTAATAAAATATATATGGATTAGGATCATGTGCCACATTTGTTTTATTTTGATGATTGCCTTCCTTTTTGTCGTCAATTCACTTGATGACTTTGTTGCAGTGATTCAGACACATATGGAGGGCTATCTATACATCACCCATTTGGCCTTAATTGCCCCGTAAGGGGTTTGTTAAGGATGGTTTATTGTGAAGTTCATTTAATAAAAAATTAGTATAAATTAATAAAATAATTGAAAATAATATTGAAGTGATAAGTGAAATTTAAAAAATTAACTTTATTAACTGTACACCTCATAAAATTGGTAAAAAAATCTGACAAAAAATTGTCTTTATTGATGTAAAATTGTCACTACCCATTTAAGAATAGTATTAAGGTTATGTCTGCTTGTGTTTAATTTTTGATATCAACAAGTGCTTGTTCCTATCCAAAGCCATTCATATGGGCCAGTGTGTCTATTTGATACTTGTTCTTCTTTATTGAATTTTTCCAGGGAAACAAAAGTTACAAAACAAGTGGCATTTTGACTTTAAAAAAAAGATGTTAACACTTCGGGAAGGTTGTTTTTATTAAGAAATGACTCGATGGGGTTTTGAAAAAGTGGGGGGTCGAAAATGATATGTCGCAGGGTTACATTGAAACATAAACACTGTGTCGTTAACACGCGGTTTGTGCTTGCCCTCATTCCTAATCAAATGATTCAAGGACAGACGTTGGGGATGAATTATTTGGTCGCAATGATGTGTTGTGTTGAACAATTACGATCTTAGTGTTTTTTTGGACAAATAATGGAGATATGAGATTTTAATGACAAACATCAAGACACTGCCAACAAAAAAAAAAACAAAAAACAAAAAACAAAGACGTTTATAATCACTGGATTATGATTTAAACTCTAATTTAGTTGCTTTCATGTTGAGAGATGTTTTCTTTAAAAGTTGGCCTGGAGAGCAAGACATTAAATCTCAACCTTTTGCATTCTATATATTTAAGACTTAAATTAATTGATGTCTTGGTTTTTTTTTTTTTTTAAGAGATAGTTGCAACATTCTGCTAATCCCATAACTCGAATTCTTTCTCTCCTCAACCCCCAAGCACTTTATGTATTGAGAGGTGCCAATTCAGTTACAAAACCTTTAGGAATTGATGTCTTGGTCTAATAATTAGAAGACAATCATCATGAAGCGGGTCCAAATATTTAGCTTGTTTTTAAGTAAAAATATTTTCCAAAAAGTATTTTCTTATTTTCAAGTGTTTGTTTGCATTTCCTCCAAAAAAAAAAGTGTTTGTTTGCATATAAAATATTGTCAAACTTGTATGATATTTTCTATTAACGGTAAAATCTTTTATTAAAAATTGTAAAATGTTTTATGTTTAAAAATTTTGGTAAAATATTTTGCAAAAACATACAATGGCTTCTCCTACTTCCATATGGTGGCTTGGTCACCGATTTGGAGGCCAAAACCATTGCTCCAACAATAGGTGTTGGTTGTCCAACTTAGCTCCGACAATCGATGCTGGCAATCTAGTGGTCAGAGACACATTCCGACAACCAATGCCAACAGTTTGGTCACCAAAAACACCACCTAGCAGCGGTTCAATCACTTGACCTTTGGCACTTGTGACTCCGTTGAGCCACCGATTTTGGTAGTTTGGTTGAAAATTTTACTAGTCATGCAAATACTTGAAAATATTTTACATATAAAATATTTTATTTGAAACAAATGGAGTGAACATAATGTGTATGTCCAAAAAAAAAAGAAGTAGAAGTACAAATCAGCCAGATCAAGGGTTAGCAGAGGTTAAACCTCAGTAAAAACAGTTTATGACTACAATACCGTTGAATAGCATCCATACTTTGTTGGCTTCTCTAAACATGTGCTCAATGCATTGGCCGGAGAAAAGTATTCAATAGGTTTCTTTATTCACTGGGGAGAAGCTCAATCGTAAGAACAAAATCACTTTGTTGGAACAACAAATTGATTGATAATGACCATAGCATTCTCAATCTTTTCACGAGGCACCTGACCCTCCCTAATTCGTTTAACTTATTGAGTCCTCAACCCTTTCATGAGGCACCAGACTTGGACATGTTTGTAATAATTAATTCCCAATTTTTATTTTGAACATGTTCAATTGCGCTGTCAATCTATATTCTATGTTAAAGATGTTCGTACTTACTGTCTTTTCTTTCATTGAGTCAGTGTTAAGCTTGAGTATTGACATTTCTCAAAAATGTTTTTTTTATGACTTCCTTTTTCCTTTAATAATAGAATATATGTCTAACTAGTAACTTGTCCAATTTGATGATGTGGGTTCACCTTTATTTACTGGTTTACCAATCAGTTTTTGACTTATTGTTGTCAAGTGGATTGCCTAGCCACTAGGCAAAAGGGAAAAATAAAATAGCCTAATTTTTTATTCAGATCTTGAAGCGACTTAATGAAGAAAAACATTAGTCCAATTATTTAAATGTTTGTTGCCTTAATTAGATATCTTATGGTTTCAAAAACAAAATAAGTATATCTTATTTGTACTTCATTCTTTATAGTTAAAGAGTAATACTCGGGACATAAAAAAGTGCATAATTTTGTGCCACAATTCGTTTATATAGCGAGTTATAATTTGTGTAAATTTGTTGATGGGTTATGTGAGGACACACTTGTACTAATCAAAACTCATCACACAGCGAGTTCTCACACAAAATTGTGCACTTTTATGTGCCCTAAGCATTACTTAAAGTTAAAACTCTACTGCTCTGACAGATAAGAACTAACTAATAGTACACCTGACTGTACCCAAAAATGACAAGTAATACCAACAGTTTTAGTTAATGATATGCAGATTATTATATTACCTTCCTGATTAGATCAGAATCTTGTTAAATAAATAAATGTTCAGATCAGAATCTTGATCTTTACCACATGTTCAGGTGGTGAGAATTGGGAATTGACTATTTAGACACCTTTTTGTTGAGTCTTGGACATGCTTGTAGTCAGTGTTTTGAGGCTGCCCAAAGAGACAGAGAGAGCAGTAGAGTTTGGGCTAGATCAACCAATTTGGAGCTATTGAAAATGTTGTGGGATAGTGCCTGAGCTACAGGCCCAAACTTTATAGATAAAGACTGGTATTTATCAAAGGATATTTACTGGGCTGTTTCAAATTATGATCTGGGCTCACCTGAGAAATACAAATTCATAGCCAGAAGGCTAAGGCAAATCACCAGTGGTTCACGCTAAGGTATTAATTAGTAAATAAATGTTCTCCATTTTTATTTATCTCTACTAAGAAAAAATTTTGGCTCAAGAAAGTTTCTCCATCTATTATATCTGCTAAGGAAAAGTTTTGTTTCAAATGAGTGGCTATAAAATTTGATTTAGTTGGGTCAAAATTGGGTGCTGGGAAAGCTTATGGTAATGGGACCATGTTGATGATCGTGAAAATGATGTTGGAGTGTTCTTTCGTATTTTACATGAGAATTCTTTTTTGTCTAGGTAGCAACCCGCTGGAGGAGAAGTACTTCGTTCGCAATATTTTCACAACAAATTATAGGTGGCTAGTTGTTATTGGTTCAAATTTGAATTTAGCACTAAGATTATTTTTTTAACCCAACAATAAGGGTGTCAAATAGGTGGGTTTGGGATGGGCATAATTATATAAAACTCATTTACCTATTAAAACTCATTTAACTAATTGCTTCTAACTCAAATCCAATCAAACCCAATTATAATGATTAAACTCCAACTCACCAAAATACCCAATTATCAAAATTACTAAAATGCCCGTAAATACAGTAACAACTCACTGACAAGAAAATAGAGGAATAAGATAAGAAAATGGTCCACCGTCTGGTTGTTGAGAAAATTTAGAAAAATAAGGAAATAAATTTTGAAAATTGGATTCCAATTATTTACATATCGAAAACCAACCAAAAAAAAAAAAAAAGAGGAGAAAATCAAGGTTTGGAAAATGCTTCCACGTATTGAATTAAGAACCGTACTCGGTGGCGGAGAGGTGCATCTTGATGTTATCGAGGTTTTCGCACTAGCACAAGTTTTTGTAATCAGAGGCGATGAGAACTGAGAAGCCCAACTCTGTGTCCCCTCACGATCGCTTCCAAGTACCCTCCATCTACGTTGAACGTTAAGGTTTCGAATCTGTACATTTTCTCTTCTTCTTCTTCTTCTTCTTTCTCGGCAATCGATTAGAGAGAAAGAGATCTAAACGAGAGAAATGCGAAGTTTCTCTGAATGAGGAGGGGATTTTGTTTTTGTCTGGTTTTGGATTTTTGCTGTATTCAGAATATCAGATCACATTCAGGTCAAGCTCGTCCTTCTTCTTCCCGTCGATCATCCAATCGTTTCCAGCTTCGATTCTGTCTTGAATTTCTATCAAGGTTTGGAAATTGCTTCCTTCGATGGTTCGAAGCTGCTAGGAATGGACTCTGGTGAGCTCTCTTTTAATGCTCTCCTTTGGAATGCGTTTGGTTGCCGAGAAAGTTAGGGAAATAGAAATAAGAAAATTAGAGTATTTGGTTTGAGCTGGTTTTTTTTTTTTAATTCTATATGGAAAGGGTTGAGTTGAATTTGGGTATATTGTTTTTGGGTTAAATGAGTTCAGTGTGCTTTTAGTTAAAACCCAATAATAATTAGGTCTAATTGGGTTGATATCTATTTAACTCAACTAATGATAGGGTAGATTTAGGTTCAATTAGTGTGAGTGGTTTTGGATGGGCAAATAAGTTTGGGTTTATTTTGCCACTCTTACTTAACAATAACAACCGATAACAACCTGCCACTTAAAATTTGTTGTAAAAATGTTATGAATATAATATTTCTACTCACATGATATTGAGTCATTTTCTTTTTCATAGTTTGATAGTCCAGAGATGATGGATTTAAATTTTAAATGTTTCAATTCAAAACGTCAAGAAGTTTTAATAAGCTACCAAACTCTTGGCGTCCGTGACCATTTTTTTTTTTTAAATAATTAAGATGAGGAAATATTATTAATCATGAGACCTAACAAAGGGCATCGACAAAAAAGGGGGAACCTGCCCAAAATCCTCAATAAAAACTCACTAAGGGATGAATGAGATGAGTTGGGTCCCCAAGTTGAACAAAAAGAAGCAAATTGACAAGAGAATGGGCTAGCCAGCTAGTCCATTGGAGGCTCTATAGCAAGAATTAAGTAACACATGGGAGAACCGAGAGAGCAGCGAGTATATATCAGAGATGATAGCTTTGAGGTCCCATGGAGGATTAGAGCTAGAAGAAATGAAGAATTGATTGATTTTGGCGTCTGGGGCCATTTGTTTATGATATTTTTAGTTTTTTTTTTTTTTTTCATTTATTTTGGGTGGGTTCTATAATGCTTCAATTACCAAAATTTTGACTGTTAAAATTTGATAAAGCATTATTGATATAAACACAAGTCTCAAATAATGAGAAATAAGAAAATATCTTGATCATTACAATAGGAATATGTGAGTGTTCACACTCAAACTCCAATATTTCAATGGAAAACTTTATGTGAAAATAGTTTTTCACATTTTCTTATATTTGGTTGTATAAAAAGTGGGTCAAAAAAAAAAAAAAAAAAGCTTCGCATAAGATATAATCATTTTCCTTATTTAGCTTCACATGAGATAGAATTGTTCTTTAGAAAGTTGGTACTCTAAATAAAGGAAGTTAAGTAATAGTTTTTCAACTCATTTTAAAGTTGCTACTTGCTAACAAATATAGAAAAATGATTTATTTTCTAGAAAATGTTAATGTCGAAACAAACAGAACGTAAGGACATGCTCAGTATACCAAATAGAGATTTAAACAGAAAGTTTGTGCAAATGGAAAGAGATACTTTTTTAATGATTTTTTTTTTAATAATTTTTATGTGCAAATGGAAAGTTGCATTTTTTATTACTAAGGAATAGATACAACAAAATAACCAAAGAGTAATGGTAAAACCACAAACTATTTTACCACATTTTAACAAAATATTGATGCGGCCAACCTTTTATTAGTTTTCATATAGGCTTATCATTAATATTATTTTTTTTATTTACCAACAATCACTCATCATATTAGTAGTTTGTAAAAAAATTTGTAAAATAATTTGTATCTCTAACATTATTTATAACCAAATAGTCATTCTTAATAAGTAAATATTCCATTACAAGATCTATCACAACATACTAAACATTCCCTAAAGGGTTTGTATGGTAGTAATTGTTAGGAAAATGTCCTAAAAACACTAAAAGTATATTTGGTAAACTGTAATAGGCACTGTAATGTAATAGTTATTCATATGATTTAGCTATTTTTTAGTTTAGTTATGTTTTTATTATAAGGAACAATAATCCTTATGAATATCTATTTTTCAAAATGAGGAATAAATATTCCTCTCTAAAGGAAATGTAATAGATATTTTTTAGTAGATAAATAATTTTTTAAATTAATATATTTCCAAATAAATCAACTTTCAATATACACATAACAATTATGAAAATAATAAATCATAAAAAATAACTCATCCCTCTCTCAAATTTAACAAATATTATTTTTTAAAGAAATATAATTGTATGAGTAAGATATTTCCTAAAATAAATTTTAAGTTTTATTTTAATGTTACAACTCATAACCAAACTTATGATTATGAATAGATTTAGTTATTCCATTCCAACACATTTTATTCATAGTAATAAATATTGCAATTCTTGTTGTAATCTTTATTTAGTGTACCAAACGTGCTCTTAAAAATGTTCTTAAGATTGTTTCCTAAAAATTGATTTTTGCTATTTTAAACTGAACAAAGTTTATTTTAAATAAGTCACATAACATGTTAAAAAATTCTTGTGACTAAAAACTACACATGGATAGTATCTTCAATCATCATATCATGGGTTAGAGTAAAATAACTTCAAACGTGTTTAGAATCAAATTTTTTTATTTTAAAATTAAAAATCCTTTTGTTATCTTGTAACTCATAAACTTTTTTTTTTTTTTTTTTTTATATTCTTTGTGATACTTAATAGTAGTACTTATCTAATAGAACCTCGCTGTCATGGCCACGTACGGTCTTGCAATTTGATTTCGATACGTTATCCTTCATTTTTTTTTTTTTTCTCTTTTTTTAGTACATCTAAAATAAATTTGGGAGACGTTACTTGGTACTACTAATTGAATGATCATTGTCCTACAGTTATAAATTATAGAAACCAAAGTTGAATATTAATTTTGTAACTAGTCATTAACCCGTGCTGATGTGGTGAATGATTATTGGTAAATAAAAAAATAATATTAATAGTGGCCTATATGAAAACAATAAAAGGTTGCCCATCAAATTTTTAAAAATTTTAAAATAGTTTGTGTGTACATTACTCAACTAAAAAAATCATGAGTACAATTTTTAGAATAAATTTGGAGTTTACATTTACAAACTTCATTTATTTTACATTCATA